>NC_040078.1:51376707-51677476 GCF_003369695.1 Bos indicus x Bos taurus | reverse complement strand
GGCACTGCCACCAAACTAACCCAGATGCCTAGAGGGAAGAAACAGCTATCACCAAAGATCAGATCAGATCAGTCGCTCAGTCGTGTCCGACTCTTTGCGACCCCATGAATCACAGCACACCAGGCCTCCCTGTCCATCACAAACTCCCAGAGTTCACTGAGACTCGTGTCCATCGAATCAGTGATGCCATCCAGCCATCTCATTCTCTGTCATCCCCTTCTCCTCCTGCCCCCAATCCCTCCCAGCATTAGAGTCTTTTCCAATGAGTCAACTCTTCGCATGAGGTGGCCAAAGTACTGGAGTTTCAGCTTTAGCATCATTCCTTCCAAAGAAATCCCAGGGCTGATCTCCTTCAGGATGGACTGGTTGGATCTCCCTGCAGTCCAAGGGACTCTCAAGAGTCTTCCCCAACACCACAGTTCACCAAAAGGCTTTATTAAATCACAAAGTGGCAATCATTCCAGTCAAAGCACCACAGCTGAATATTCTCAGGTCCTAGCTTGCACCAAATCATTTAAAAAAGCTTTGGGATGGGACTTCTCTGGCAGTTGAAGGGCCAAGACCCCACACTTCCACTGCAGGCAGCATGGGTTTGATCCCTAGTCAGGGAACTAACATTTCACATGCTGTGTGGCATGGCCAAAAAATAAATAAAAAGCGCTACATCTCCTAGACCTCCAACAGACTATTTTGTACAACATATATTAATTTACCAAAACATTTGATTCACATCTTTATATGCAGGGATTCTGCAAATATATGAATTCAGGATAAACACTCCAGCAATAAGGCTATTTTGCTAATCACAATTAAGCACATTTTTTTATTTCTCTCACTGGCTTCCAAGATAAAATTCTTTCTCTTGGGTGGGGATAATCCCTCAACAGATACATTTCTATTACTTAACTGATATTATTTGGTAAAAGGGTTCAGCAACCCAGGCTTGTGAAACATTAAGAATTAAAACCCTTTGATGGTTGCCCACTGCTGTCAGGATAAAGACCAAAACACTTTGCGTGGTTGCTGGATGTTGCCAACTTAGTCCCACCTCATCCTCTGCATGCTCCATCCACACTCGCCTTAATTTAGTTCTACAAAAGGGTCAAGTCCTTGCTTCCAGAAGTGACCTTCACTGTATTGGAATTCAATGACCCGCCATGGTTCCCCTAATTTCTAACATCTGCTGCTAAGTCGCTTCAGTCGTGTCCGACTCTGTGTGACCCCATAGATGGCAGCCCATCAGGCTCCCCCGTCCCTGGGATCCTCCAGGCAAGAATATTGGAGTGGGTTGCCATTTTCTTCTCCAATGCATGAAAGTGAAAGTGAAGTCGGTCAGTCGTGTCCGACTCCTAGTGACCCCATGGACTGCAGCCCACCAGGCTCCTCCATCCATGGGATTTTCCAGGCAAGCGTACTGGAGTGGGTTGCCATTGCCTTCTCCAAATTTCTAACATCTAACATGGCCAATTTCTAACATCTTCAAGGCTTCAGGTCTCTGTATAAGCATTACTTCTTTAAGGAAGCCTCCTCTGATTCTCTTGAAATTAAACTTGGACACCTAGAATATAGTGCAGTCCACCCCCAAAGTAAATCTCCATGTAATTACTTCCTTCCAGGTGTGGCTTTCCTACTCATCTGTTCATTTCAGAAAGAGGGATGACAGTTGCCCTGGCTCACTTAGCATATAGAAGGCAAGCAGTGAAGGTACCATATGGATCTCAAGTATAAAATACTATCTTGTACATTACAATTAAAAGTAGTATGAAAAGAAAGTGAGTTATCAGAACATCTCTCAATAATAAATGAATGGTTTCCCTGGTGGCTCAGACAATAAAGAACCTGTCTGCAGTGGAGGAGCCTTGAGTTGGATCCCTGGGTTGGGAAGATCCCCTGGAGAAGGGAATGGCTACGCATCCAGTATTCTTGCCTGGAGTATTACATGGACAGAGGAGTCTAGCGGGCTACAGTCCAGGGGGTCGTAAAGAGTCGGACATGAGTGAGCAACTAACACTTTCACACTTTCTTTCACTTTCTATTAAGAATTGTATTTTAAGAAAGACCCTATACCTCAGGCAGCCTCAAAGGAACAGCAGAGGCAAGAATTTGGATATCTACACATTTTACAAGCTCAGACAAGTCACTTCATTCTGGGCTTTAACTTTTCATCTTTAATATGAAGAGATTAAACAAGAAAATATTTTATTCTCTACCTTACTTATAATTGTCATTATAAGAGCTAAAAACTAATCCTGAATCTCTCCTATAAAATGAGACTTCAAATACACTTGTGCAAATGTGAAACACACGATCATGGAGTAGCTAGCAGGAATGACAACAAAACTGCGAAGTATTATCCTAGAAAAACATTCAACTTGACAATGTAAGTGTAAATAAAGTATTGATACTACATTTTTTAACACACAACTTATATAAACAAAAAATATTTAAATTATCTTCTAAGCAAGGCAAGAAATCACAAAACCTGAATTTTGTCAGATCTGCCTATTTCATCAAAATTGCCATTTTTATTCTACTCCTCAAACTCCATGAATTCTACTTGTTCTCCTCACCTCATTTCAAAAGTCACTTCTGATTACTCCCATCCCTCTGTAAACACTGTTTCCTTAACATTTTGTGTATAATTTGTTCCATGTTATCCTCTACTTAGAACCAACTCAGAATGTTAGAAATAGATAACATTTACTCCAACCCTTTAATTTTGCAGATTAGCAAACCAAGAATTAAAAAGGCTCAATGACTGGTCCACTGATACACAGCTAGTTAGTAGCACAGCCAAGACTTGTCCACAGGCTGCTTTGTAATTATTCTGTGGTCATTCGTGTGATTCTACAACATTCGCCTTCCTATTAGAGGCTAACACCCTGCCACCTTCTTTGGACCCTGCAAAATGTCTCAGTTACCATCTATGGGGCACCTACTCTGTTTTTCATAATTTCTCATTTCAACCTCTCAAAAACCCAAGGAGACAGATTTCTTTAACTTCATTTTATAGCGATACAAGTGAGGCTTAAGATGCTAAACTACCCCCAAGCTAGTAAATCCTGACACCAGGATTTGAGCCCAGGTCTGTCTGATTCCACAGCCTATGATCTTCACCACCAAACAGGAGCTTGTCTATTGTGGACACCAACCAAGTCCCACACAATCACTTTCTGATAGTGGCAGCCTGATTAGATCTGACATAAGGGAGAAGTTATTTTGTTTTGTAACCATGGAGGCGAGGCTCAATCAGCAGTTTATTTCATTCATTCATTATTTATTACCACCTACCAAGTACCAGAATTGCCAACATTCGCTGGATCATCAAAAAAGCAAGAGAGTTCCAGAAAAACATATATTTCTGTTTTATTGACTATGTCAAAGCCTTTGACTGTGTGGATCACAATAAACTGTGGAAATTCTGAAAGAGATGGGAATACCAGAGCATCTGACCTCCAACAGTTAGAACTAGACATGGAACAACAGACTGGTTCCAAATAGGAAAAGGAGTACGTCAAGGCTGTATATTGTCACCCTGCTTATTTAACTTATATGCAGAGTACATTATGAGAAACGCTGGGCTGGAAGAAGCACAAGCTGGAATCAAGATTGCCGGGAGAAATATCAATAACCTCAGATAAGCAGATGACACCACCCTTATGGCAGAAAGTGAAGAGGAACTAAAAAGCCTCTTGATGAAGGTGAAAGAGGAGAGTGAAAAAGTTGGCTTAAAACTCAACATTCAGAAAACGAAGATCATGGCATCTGGTCCCATCACTTCATGGGAAATAGAAGGGGAAACAGTGGAAACAGTGTCAGACTGTATTTTTCTGGGCTCCAAAATCACTGCAGATGGTGAGTGCAGCCATGAAATTAAAAGACACTTACTCCTTGGAAGGAAAGTTATGACCAACCGAGATAGCATATTCAAAAGCAGAGACATTACTTTGCCAACAAAGGCCCGTTTAGTCAAGGCCATGGTTTTTCCTGTGGTCATGTATGGATGTGAGAGTTGGACTGTGAAGAAGGCTGAGTGCTGAAGAATTGATGCTTTTGAACTATGGTGTTGGAGAAGACTCTTGAGAGTCCCTTGGACTGCAAGGAGATCCAACCAGTCCATTCTGAAGGAGATCAGCCCTGGGATTTCTTTGGAAGGAAGGATGCTGAAGCTGAAACTCCAGTACTTTGGCCACCTCATGCGAAGAGTTGACTCATTGGAAAAGACTCTGATGCTGAGAGGGATTGAGGGCAAGAGGAGAAGGGGATGACAGAGGATGAGATGGCTGGATGGCATCACTGACTCGATGGACGTGAGTCTGAGCGAACTCCAGGAGTTGGTGATGGACAGGGAGGCCTGGCATGCTGCAATTCACGGGGTCACAAAGAGTCGGACACAACTGAGCGACTGAACTGAACTGAACTGAACCAATTATCAGATGTCACTAATGGTAAAGAACCCGTCTACCAATGCAAGAGACCTAAGAAATGCAGGTTCAATCCTTGGATTGGGAAGATCCACTGGAAGAGGGCATGGAAACCTATTCCAGTATTCTTGCCAGGAGAATCCCATGGACAGAGAAATGTGGTGGGCTACAGTCCATGAGCTCGCACAGAGGTGGACACGACTGAAGCAACTTAGCAGCACCAGCACCATGTACCAGAGTTTCCCTGGTGGCTTAGCGGTAAAGAATTCACCTGCCAATGCAGGAGACACAGGAAACACAAGTTCAATCCCTGGGTCAGAAAGATCCCCTGGAGAAAGAAATGGCAACCCACTCCAGTATTTTTGCCTGGGAAATGCCATGGACAGACAAGCCTGGTGGACTACAGTCCATGGGTCACAAAAAGTTGAATGTACCTTAGCAAGTAAACAACAACCATGTACTAGGCACTATTCAGAGAGCTCATATGCTCTTAGTGTTCAGGAAACGGTAGCTTTGATTTTTAACTAGGTCACTGACAACAGCTCCATTCAAGACAATTTACTTTCAATTTTGATGGTTTTGAATCCCAGGGTTAAATTATGCTACAGCTTTGTATAGGGCCAATAACACCCTTCTAAGCCTTTGACTTCCTTGGCTGAGCTTCCTGTCCTGATGAGGCGGGCTCTGTAGAAACCATACTGATGTTATCACAAAAAGAGAGAGAGGTAAGTAACTCTAAAATGACTGTTACATTAATATAAATTAGCTCTATACTCAACCCAACCCCCTACCCCAAGAATTGGATGCTTCTTCAGAAACAGAATTTACTACCCCTTGGGTTTATGTCATCGGTTTCAAAGGACCATACCCGCAACCAGCACTACTGACAAAAGCAAGTAGTAATTTCTTTTTTGTTTTTTTTCTTTTTGGCCACACTGCACAGCATGCAGAATGTCCCTAATGAGGGATAGAACTGGTGCCTTCTGCAGTAGAAGCGCAGTCTTAACCACTGGACCACTAGGGAAGCGTGCAAATGGTAATTTCAACTGCTGTCCTGAAAAGGGTTAAAACCTTTCTTCAAAATTAAGACAGTAATTTAATTTTTTCAAGGAGATCCAACCAGTCCATTCTGAAGGAGATCAGCCCTGGGATTTCTTTGGAAGGAATGATGCTAAAGCTGAAACTCCAGTACTTTGGCCACCTCATGCGAAGAGTTGACTCATTGGAAAAGACTCTGACGCTGGGAGGGATTGGGTGCAGGAGGAGAAGGGGACAACAGAGGATGAGATGGCTGGATGGCATCACTGACTCGATGGACGTGAGTCTCAGTGAACTCCGGGAGTTGGTGATGGACAGGGAGGCCTGGCGTGCTGCGATTCATGGGGTCGCAGAGAGTTGGACACGACTGAGCGACTGATCTGATCTGATACTCCAATGTCTTTTTTGTCTAAACTAAACAATTCTTTTCAAAGAAATTAGAACATCAAAGCAAAACTCAGGAGTTTGGCCTGGCAGTCTCAAGACCATTCCTTAGGGCATAGACCTGAAGCAACTCTAGAAGGTTCAGTGAGAGGCCCTGTGCATGGGCCCAGAGCCAAGGAAGATGTCAGGGCCACAAGGAAATTCTGCTCCTCTGCCCCCATACCCTCTCCCCCAGCTCTTCTGTTTAATGCCGTGTTTACTTTTCATCTTCGTAGTCCCATGGGTTAAAGGGCAAGCCACAGGCAGAGAGAAACCACAGCAAGCCCTAGCCTGTTAGAGGTAAAATGGGAGTCTTCCCAAACCACTTTAAGGCTGAGCAGAGCCCACTGTCACTGCTTCAAGTCAGACAATTAAAGAGGTCAGTGTTCTAGTCTGACAGGTCTTGAATGTGGATTTTTGAAAAATCAGATTCTCCCTCCAGACATACCTGATAGTGTTCCCTTTTCAATGCCATAAGTGTACATTTAACTGGATCTACAAGAAACCACAAATCTTGCTTCCTCTCATTTACATATTCATCCAACAAATATTTATCTATTTGCCTGCTCAGTCAGTGCCAGGTCTGTGTGGGGATTCAAAAGGGAATAAAATATACAAAAATCCCTGACATTGTGGAGCTTACATTCTAGTCAGGGGAGACCAAAACTATAAACAAGATATATAATTATACATGAGGCAGAGATAAATGCTGAGAAAATCAATAAAACAGAGAAGCAAGACAGGAAGGTTTGTTTGTGTGCATGTTTGTTTCAAGTAAGGACCTAACCCTAACCCTAAGAAGTGAACAGTGTAGATATCTGGGAGAAAAACATTACAAGCAACGAAAACAGCACATGCAAAGGCCCTGAGACAGAGTGTGTCTGGTATGGGAAAGGGAAGGCAGGTCAAGTAGCTAGAGTAGAGTAAGCAGGCCAGAAAATAGAGGGTGAAGTCAAAGAGGTAACAGGCAAGGGAGTCATGGGCTGGTTAAGGCTTTATGGATCATTATAAGGATTGGGGGTTTTACGCTGAGAAAGACAGGAACAAGAGTGTTTTAATTAGAGAAATGACAGCATCTGACTTAGGTTTTATCAGGGCCATTCTGGCTACTGGGTGGAGACTCCTGGAGAGGGGCAGAGGGGAGCACTGCTCCCCGCCCTGCAATCTTGGGCAGACCACCCAAGCTCTCTGTACCTGGCTGTCCTCATCTTTAGAGGGGCTTGGAAAGGATTATTTCTAAGCCCCAATCTAATCCTAAACTACATGATTCTGAGTTGATTTCCTTTGTCTTTTCTACAGTTACAATTCATATCAACTGCAAACTTGATCTTTCCCTCAAGCTTTAACAGAAGTGGAACCAAGTTGAAGAATTCCATTTGACAACATATACGGCCATGCCCATGCCACACACCCAGGTTACAAAGATGGGAAGACTCAATCCTGCTCTAGGGAAGTCTGGAGAGGAAGAAAGTAAATTCTCAGGAGGCAGCAGGAGAAAGACTCTAAGAGAAATAAAGGGAGGAAGCAATCAACCACCTGCCAGGAAGAGCCACGTGAAACTTCAGCAGAGAAGGTGATGATGGAGTTAAACAGGGGGCCACTGGAAAGAAGGAAAAGGAGGGGATGCTAGAGAAAAGACCAGTACTAAAGGAACAGGGCATGAGAGCACAGGGTGTGCTCTGGAAAACATAAGGAGTCTTGTAGGAGCACAGTGAGGTTCATGGGAGAAGTGAAGGAAAATAGCTAAAAAGTAGGCTGGGCTACGTTGTGAGTAACCAGACATCCCCTGCCAAGGATAATGGAACAGCAGATATTTTAAATAAAAGAAAGGAAAACACAGATCTGTATTTTAGAAGGTACCAATCATAATGGACGAACAATTTGAGAGAAAGATACTGAAACCAGGAAAACCAACTGGAATACATCTGTAATAATCCAGGTGAGATGATGATTTGGAAATAGAGAAGAACATGCCAATTGCAGGGCTTGACCTATAGACCTAGTTAGCCAATCTCTATTGTAGAGCTAAGATTGGTGTTTACATGTTAAAATGATGGAGAAAAGTCAAAGGAATGATAAAACATCATGATACATTGGAAATTATATGAAATTCCAATGTCTGTGTCCATAAATAAAGTTTCCTGGAACTCAGGGAAAATAAAGAAAATACCAATTGCTGCTGCTCCTGCTAAGTCGTTTTAGTCATGTCCGACTCTGTGCGACCCCATAGATGGAAGCCCACCAGGCTCCCCCATCCCTGGGATTCTTCAGGCAAGAACACCGGAGTGGGTTGCCGTTTCCTTCTCCAATGCAGGAGAGTGAAAAGTGAAAGGGAAGTCGCTCAGTCGGGTCCGACTCTTAACGACCCCATGGACTGCAGCCTACCAGGCTCCTCCATCCGTGGCATTTTCCAGGCAAGAGTACTGGAGTGGGGTGCCATTGCCTTCTCTGAAATACCAATTGAGATCTGCTAAAAGTAAGACACCATGAGATTGGTGTGAGTCGGCTGGAGGAGGTAAGCAAAAGGAAGTTGAGTATGCCTGAGGATCCTAACTTGGCAACTGGTGCCACTTACTGACATGTGAAATACAGGAGTTAGGGGCTGGGGACCACAGAGAAATTGTATGCTGGGATTGGGACTTAGTTTTTTGGTTTTATTGTTGTTGTTTTCTTCTGTTTTTCAGCCCTCTCCAGGGGCATGTCACGTCTTCCCAGATGGCACAGTGGTAAATAATCTGCCTGCCAAAACAGGAAATGCAAAGAGACACAGGCTCAATCCCTGGGTTGGGAAGATGCCCTGGAGTAGGAAATGGCAACCCACTCCAGTATTCTTGCCTGGAAAATTCCATGGACAGAGGAGCCTGGCGGGCTACAGTCCATGAAACTGCAAAGGGTCTGACACGACTGAGCGACTGCACGCATACCAGGGGCATCTGGTATCTTAGTTCTCCAAACAGGGATGGAACCCACACCCTTTGCAATGGAAGCAGGAAGTCTCAACCACTGGACCGCCATGGGGCTTAGCTTTAACAGAAAAACTGACAGAATAGCCAGGTAATTGCTGGAAATAAGGAGACAGACGCATGAAACTGGGAGTTAGGTGACCACTGTGACCGAAAAATATGAGCCATTGAATGATGGAGGAGTGGAGGGAAACATGGAAGCTGGAAAACGACCTACACAGAAAAGCACTGAGAAGGAAACCTGAAGAGATCGGGCAGGAAGTGGGGGAAACCAGGACAAAGTAGTTCCAGGAAACCAAGGTAATAAAACGTGGGAGAGAGTAAGGCACCAGAGAGAGGACACTTAAGATGCTGACTGAAAACAAGCTCGGAATTTTGCACTTCGCACCTTCTCTGGCACCCGCCCATCTGGGGTGACGGTGCAGTGGGCGTGGGAGCCCGCCCGCTGCAGGCCGAGGAGTTTGCCAGAGGTGAGAAGAAAAGAGCCAATCGCTGAACACCACTAGCCCCGAAGGACGACGTTGTTATGAAAGATTCTGTACCATCGGGAAAGTTTTATTCAACACTCTGGAGGCTTAAGGTGTGAGAAATAGGAACCAAGATCTGTTGGTGATCTTCTGGCAGTAGAAAGGAGATTTCTTAGTTAACACCTGGGTCTCATGGGACCACTAATCCTGAAACTAGCAGCAGGCTGTATTTAAGAAAGGCTAGTTGCTTCCGACAAGTGCTGAGGACAATAGATTCACTCACACGTCACCCAACTCCCAGTTAGGCTTCTCACCTCCGACTGTTCTCACACTAGCAAACCTAGTCTTTCTCCCAGAGCAGCTTTATACTAATCCGTAGGGACTACATCTTCATTCAAAGCATAGTATGGGGAAAAGAAAGAAGTGAAAGTGTTAGTGGCTCAGTCCTGTTAAACTCTTTGCGACCTCTTGCACTGTAGCCCGGCCAGGCTTCTCTGTCCAGGGAATACTCCAGGCAAGAATACTGGAATACTGGAGTGGGTTGCCACTCCCCACTCCAGGGGATCTTCCCCATCCAGGGGTCGAACTTGGATCTCCTCCATTGCAGGCAGATTCTTTACAGTTTGAGACAGGAGAGAAGCCCACAAAGCATAGTATAAAGTGTAATAAATAAACCATAGCCCCAACCAGCTGGGATGATGCTGGAAAGCCATAATCTGGCACCATTCAGACAGGAAAAGGCTTTACCAGTAATACCAGCTGGGTCCCAAAACACGGGGACCAAGCCCCTCAGTGTCAGCAGAAGCTGCCTAACTGCTCCTCTATTTGCACTCTGAGAAACAAAAAGGAGCTGAAGGAGGAAATGTCTTTAAACCTAAAATTATTCTTAATTTCCAATACAGACTGCTTGAAAAAAAAAAAATTGAAAGCCAACAGAATAGCAGATTTTTTTTTTTTTACTGTGCGCCTATGGTCCTTTCTCCTTTACCCTCTGAAAAAAATCAACCCAACCCCCAAAATGATCATTTTTCTTGGCCTAATTTCCCTATTTTTGTGATTTATAATTGGAAACAGACTGCTTTTTCCTGGCTTCAGGGAACAGGATCTTCAGGGTCATAAGAGTTGCCAACTACAGAATCTCAACCTTAGCAAAATTTCTTTTGCAAACCTCTTACCTATGTAACTACTAGAAATATATATTAATCCCCCCCAAAAAATTTAAATTTAAATGCCTTATATTATGCAAAAGTGAATTTTCCCCTGACAAATTAGACACTCCCCCCTCTCTCCTAGCCCCCCTATTCAATGAAGCTAAGTGGAAGCCTGCTTTGTGTTCAGTTATTTCCCATCTGAACATCATCAAAGCCTTATCTAACAAGGTATCTATATAGGATACTTTCTGGAAGTGTTTTTTTTTTTTAATTTGGTAGAACTGCTTCTACGGGAAATCTCCCTGTTTGCCCACACACTGAATAAAATTAAAACCTTCAATATCTTAGACAGCAGCCATTCTAGAAATGAAATAAAGAGGCCACAAACTGAAAAAAGCATATGTACCCCCCAAAATATGAAATGTATCAAGTAGGTCATCATTCTCCTGGCTCTTGTGTCAAAAACATGATGCATCCAATGGCTGCACAGCTTTGTACTGGATGATTATGATGGATTCAAAACAAAGCAGCTGCTATGGATTTTTTCATGATTCAGAGGGCACATTATAAACATACAGCAAGTAGCTGTGTTGTTGTTGTTTAGTCATTAAGTCTTTTCTGACTCTTTGTGACGCCATGGACTATAGCTTGCAGGCTCCTCTGTCTGTGGGATTCACTAGGCAAGACTACTGGAATGGGTTGCCATTTCCTTTTCCAGGGGATCTCTCCGACCCAGGGAGAGATCTCTGTGCATCTCCTGCACTGGCTCTTTACCACTGAGCCACCCAGGAAGCCCTAACTATCTCTATAAAGACACAAAAATAAGAAACTAAGAGGACTGTCTGCTCAGAAAGGATTTGACAAATAGAGACCAACAATAGTAAACATACCCATTTGGAAGATCAGAAACTTCTCCCACACATATAGGGAAGACCTTACATGCAGTGATGCAAAATGTATGTAATGAGTCAATGGTGCTTTCCCTCAAAGTTGAATTTCATTTGCCAGTCAATTGCACAAAATGTAATATAGTAAAATGAGATATTTATTCTTTATGGACACTCAGAAGGAGAGTTTTGTGTTTGAGTACATTTTGTTTTAAAGAAAAATACCAGAAAAGAGATAACTCAAAACAACACAGGGGAGTATCACACAAAAGTATTTAGGGTACCACATGAACACAAGGTCTTGAGATTGGAATCTAAATATTTCACCTCAAATAACCTTCCAAATATTAAAAAAAAAAAAAAAGCAACATTCTATTCCAGCAATCCTCATGCAGTTAATTATAAAATGAAATTTGCAAATAGCCACCAGTGTATTTTTGCATCCAATGAACAATTTCATATGTCAAAACACATAAATCACTAAAAATGCTAATGGAATTATACTCCCAAAAGGGAATCTTTTCACACACCAAATGGAATTAAGTATTCATCAAGTTTCCATTAATAAAATAGTATAATCAGAATTAAAAAACAGAAACCCTAAGTTCTGCTAGGCCGTCCACCTGGTCCACTTGGTGTTCTTACCCATCACTGGTGCTTAGTCATCACATCTGTAAACTCCAGACCTTTTCCCAGGGCAATCTGATCACAGGAGAGCTCAAGGACTAGTATCTGTAAAGATTGTTTTCTAAAGATCATTTTTTTTCAGGGACTAATCAACTTAAATGTGTTTTTACAAATGGTCCATCGGCAAATTCAAACAAAAAGCTGACCTTCAGCCTGTACCAGGGAAATGAATTATGAGCTTGGAAGCACAAACAAGCAGGTGCTTCTTCCTTCTTCTGCAAAAAGTACCCAACCCTGAAGTCCCCTTTCTCCCAGAGCCCAGTGTCCAAGAATTAAGGGAAAGTATATGCCTCTGGATCACCATCCTTTTTCTTAAAGTGAAGACAGAGCTGACACTTCAGACTAGATTCTAAATTATTACTGTGGCAACAATTTAAAATTAAATCTTAAAAATGAACTTTGTCAGGCTAAAGGAATCACCAGCACTAGCAACAGACTTAACCTTTTTTTTTCTATAATTAATTATCTTAAGCAGGAACTAACAAAATAGCCTAAGGATGTGCTTCTGGAGACCATGTTTCAGACCTTGGGGGATAATCTCAATTTTAAATATGGTCTCCATCCCTTATACCTTTAGTTGTCAGCCTACTAAGTCTTGTTGTTTGACCTAGAAAACTGAAGAATAAAACATGCAGAAGAAGGTCCAAATGAGAGGGGCCCCATGCAGAAAATTTAAGAATGGTGCTTCAAACATTAAATACTGCACGTCTTGGTGGAGAAATAAAAACAATTTCCTCCTAAAAGAAAGCAAGAGGCTCGAAAATCTGTGCTAAATCTTAAAACTTTGCAAACAGAGAAAATAAATCTCAATGTCAGTTAACAAACAAATGTGCTATTTCAAAAGAAATAAAACAAGAAATCTAGAAATGGACAGAGCCCAGGAAATGGACCTAAATCCTTTTTTGTAAGGCACTTCGAAGCTGTGATTTATTTCAGCTTGACTAAAAACCGAAAAATCAGCAATAGCTTGTGCTTTATGAAACGCTACAAAAAGACAACGCTGTCATTCCAAGTGTTACTCTGAAGATGTGGAAGCCTCAAATGCCCTAGATTCACTCTTTTATATTCCAAACTATCCATGTTCCTAAAGACAATACAAGATTGCTCTTAAGTTAAAGACCCCCAAATCACTATCTAACTTGAATCATGCAAAGTTCAAAATGTAGTTAACATTTTAAGTTTCAAAATTTCAAAAGAAGTTTAAAAATATAAGCAAAACGCTCCAGTGGAGAGACTGAAACAGAGATAAAATCATTTATAAAATAACTGTTGAATTAAAAGAAAAAAAAGGAGAAAAGCCAGAGTGTCCTCATTAACTAATGAACCTGACAATTATAATTAGTTTTTGTCCAACAGCAATGAGGGAAGAAAAAAATACAGTTTCAAAATGGATTATCAAGAACAGGGGTAAT
Organism: Bos indicus x Bos taurus; assembly: GCF_003369695.1. Classification (NCBI taxonomy): domain Eukaryota; kingdom Metazoa; phylum Chordata; class Mammalia; order Artiodactyla; family Bovidae; genus Bos; species Bos indicus x Bos taurus. The sequence goes on along the minus strand of NC_040078.1, from coordinate 51,664,024 downwards.
TTAAAATGACCACGGATCAAATTCATCCAGGAAAAATATTACAGCAATGTTGATACTTACCAGTGATCCTCTAAATGTTAACGGTTCTACCTGTTATGCTTAAAATGTAAAGTCAGAAATTTCCACAAATTTATGATCCTGGGAAGTTGGTCAACAGTTAGGTATTAAAGAGTCTGCAGAGATCACCTTCTTAGTACTCAAAGGACATTTGAGTTCTCTGTGTGCTTAGGCCCAGAGCAGGCCCTCAGAAAAGCAAGAATCACTTGACTTTTACAAGATATAATCAAGTTTGCATGCAAAAAGAAAGATTAATTCCTTTGAATCTTCAAAAGAATGGGACAATACTTCTCTTTAAGCAAACCAATTTTGTTAATAATGGTGGTTAAAAAAAAACAAACAAACAGGCTTTCCTAAACCTTAGGAAGCATTAAGGCATCCTGCTATCAGAGGACTGGCTAACTCCAACACCAGTAACCTTAAGCCTATTAGGGACTTGGGAGTTGCTACAAGTTTGCTGAATAAGTAAACTAAAAGACCATGGAAAACTAGACTAAATAAAATGCTACTCTGAAGTGTAACTGCAGTACTGAGATTTAGAAAGAAAGGACTAAGTTTGAAAGTTACTTTAAAATAAAATCCACTTGACCCTAACTTGGTAAATGAAATAAAGTACCTGATACTCAAGAAGCAAGAAAGGAAACTGACCTACAAAATTGCAGAGATGAAAAACTTTTTTAAAAAGTTAGTGTAACTGCTTTTCCAAGCATGTTAATTCCTAAATATTGCTTATATATTTATCTGTAGACACACTGCATCTATACTAAACAAACATGTTATTTCTGAACTATTATCATACTAAAATATAAGCCTCTGAAGAATGTTCTGGAATAGAAACTCAATTTAACAATTCCTTATTGTCTTGCACTCAGATGTTAATGAAGAATGATAATGACAGGATTGTGAGAACACCAGCCTTCCTGAGAACAAATTCACTATATCCACTCTTCTACAAAAGACAAATGAGCTTCATTACAAAAGAACTCACAATGTATCTCTCTGGACTCCCAGTTCCCCTAGATAGTTTAAAATATTATTCAAAGTACACAAAATTATTTTACATATGCCTCTTAATGAAAACAAATGGAAATAAACTGTGTGTGTATTTAATATCTGTCCATACACCACAGAGTTCTAGACATATATCCAATACATAGGCCCTGTCCTCAAAGTTATTCTTACACTCATCAGTTGAAATTAAACCCAGTTCTCCAAAGTCAAGTCAGAAAGCAAGTTGGTTATTTTGCTAGATAAAGCCACAACATTTTCCATTCCTGAAATGTATGCTGAATACTCTAAAAAAAACTGGTTTAGGTGCCTAACAGACATCAATACATAGTGTGCTATGCTCCCCCTATTGGCTAATACTCAAAATAACAATGAATTCCCCAGGGGTTGCCTTTGAAGTGCTGGGGTTCAAAAGTAAGTTGGTGATTTTTATGTTTAAAAACATGAGCTGGGTCAACAGTTGTTAAGCAAAGGTGCCATGTAATGGTCAGATTCCATCAAAACAGGAAAAATTAAAGTTGACAAATGACAAAGAGAAACTGAAGGGCTGAAAACATGCTGAAGCCTTGAAAACACTAAACAATGCAGAATTGAAGCCAAAAGCAGAGAACATCAAGAAACAGAGCAACATCCTTTAACTGACACAATGGCATGAAATCAATTTCATTTTAATAGCCCTTAAGGGGGTAAGAATTATTTCCCTGCCTCCTGTGCCAACCCCAAGCTGTTTCCTAAGGAAGCCAAGTAACCCTGACCAACAATGTCTAGAGAATTAATATGAGAAGTGAAGTTTAAAGATCTAAATTAATTAATATAAATCAGAGTTCTATTTATAATTACTTGGAGCCAGTTTCAGAGAAGCTGAAATTTGGCACCCCCATGGGTAGATCACCTAAATTAATCACGGATACCTGATTTGTGTTTCAAGAGATGTGTGTTCAACTCAGTGGGAAGTTGAAGGATGGGAAAAGCTGCCCAGACTCACCGCACACAAATCTGACTGCACTTGCTGCTCTCTGCTGAGTGGCTAAGCTTGCTCTGGAATCAGACAGAACTAACAGTTGTGTAATAGCCTGGGCAAGTAACTAACTTCTAGTGTCTTATCTGCAAATTAGGGCTATTAATAGTGTTTTTTCCAGAGAGTTGGTGTAACGATTAAGTGTCCATAAGGCATTTAGGAGAGTGTCTGGCACAGAGTTTGGGCCCAATAAACGTTAGCTTTTATTATTTCCGGAAAGAAAGTAGCTAATTTCACACTGGAGTACCTGTTTGCAACCTAAAGTACTATTCCAGGAAAATTAAAAGGTCTTGACATGTGCTTTGCTACTTGTGGGAGACTTATCTCCTCCCAAACCGATTGCTTATTTCTCTTGGAAGGGATGCAGAGTTCAGAAAAAGTCTGGTTCCCCATCTTAGTCTGTCATTCCTACCATCCCTTACCCTCCACGCTCCGGTCCAGTCTCCACTGGGCTCAGGACAAGCACAGCTAATAGCGGTGCACAGGCACTGTTCTAGTACTTTACATATTTTAAATCATTCAATCCTCACAGTAACATTGAGGCCAATACTATTATTATTCCCATTTCACAGCTAAGGAAATAGAGTGATTTTCTTCTCTCAGCTCTTTTTGGTAGACACTAAATCCATTAAGTTCTATTCGGTCAAGGTGGGAGCCAGTATTGGTGGCTCAGATGGTAAAGAAACTGCCTGCCAAGCAGGAAATCCAGGTCGGGAAGATCCCCTGGAGAAGGGAATGGCAACCCACTCCAGTATTCTTGCCTGGAGAATCCCATGGACAGAGGAGCCTGGAGAGCTAGCCACAGTCCATTACAGTCCATGGGGTCGCAGAGTCGGTCATGAATGAGCAACTAACACACACACACTGTCAAGGTAATTCAAGTTTGACAAGCTGGTTCCCTACACTAAATGATTCTGGGAAGTGAAGCAAATGCCCTAATAAGAACAAGACTGCAAGAAGATTCTCCTAGCAACAGTCCAAGAGTTTCCAGATTATTCTAACCAAATGAACATGCTAAGGGAAGCCTTCAAAATAAACCGGGAAAGGTGGCTAGCAAGTTAAAGCTGGAGGGAGGATTCTCTGCGGGACTCTGGGCTGCAGCGCTCGGCGCCGCCCGCAGTGCACCCTGAGGGCGCGGCCCGCGGGGAGTGAAACTCCTGTTGGTGCGCCAGTGCCGGGGCCGCAGCCTCTGCAATGGCAATTGAGTATAAACCCACAACAAATCTTTCCCACCGACGGTGTCACGCGCCTGGTGGGAAGTGGCCAGCGCGCCCCGCGGAGGTCAGAAGAAACCGCGGAAAGGAAGAGTGAGGGCAGGCGCGGAGCAGATGTCCTCCCCAGCACACCGCATCGCCCGGAGCGCTGCCCACCCGGGACGGCCGCTCCCCTGTGCACCTCACAGCGTAAACACCAACCGACCAACGCCGCCCCCAAGAAGCCCAGGGGTCCGGGCGGCCGGAGCGATCCCGGCCGGGAAACAGGCGCGGAACCTAGCGCAACGCCTACAGCCCCCGCGCAGCCTGGAGAGCCCTCGGCCGGCACGGGTGCTGGGCTAGCCTGGCGGCCAAAGGCGTCCCGGCGCGGGCTGCAGCGCCGCTAGGCTGAGCCCGCACGTACCTCGGAGGCAGTGTGTCAAACGGAGATCCACCCGCCACAAGTTGCAGGAAAGCAGAGCAAAGTTTCCCCGCCCAGCGCCCGGCGGCCGCGAGCTCCGGCAGCTGCTGCGCCGCGGCGCAACTACGCCATCCCGACCCGCCGGGGACTTTCTCCTCCTGCAGGGAGCTCAGGGAATAGCGCAGGGAAAGTGGCCGGGCACGAGAGCCGCCGACTTCCCTCCCTCACTCACTAGGAAGAGGAAAGCGCCACTCGGCGTCCCCGAAACCCTCGATTACCCCCATCGGGCCGACCCAGCGCACTCGCTCCCCCTCACACACGCGGGCGGGGATGGGCAGGACGCCACAGCAATCAGCGCGCGGGGGGAAGGGCGCTCCTCCTCCGCGGTCCCCACCGGAGCTCCGGGCCGCCGAGAAACTCCTCCTCCCGCCGCCCGCCTCCCCTCTCTCCTCCCCCTTTTCCTCTCGTGCTGATGGATGAACCCCGAGCGCGGCCGGAGCCTGAGTTTCCCTTCGGACCGAGGAGGGAGGGAGAGGAAAGGAGTACCGGGAACGGCTGGGGTGCTGCGCGCCCAGGTTGGGGCGATCGGCCGTGAGGGAGGGGGTCCCAGTCCTCAGAGAAGAGCCACATTGAGGCAGGGAGCAGGGAGCAGGGGTGGAACGTGGACGGGAGCTGCAGGGATTCCCATGCTCCAACTAGGTGTTTCCAACTTTTCAGAGCTCTCTGGAAGAGTTGGGTTATTTGGTTCCCTCCGTCTTGATATAAAAATTCTAAAACCTCCGGTAAACCTCTTGCCTACACCCTAGCAAAGGCCCCCACGCGCACATTCTGTCCTTGCTTGTTTTTCCCACCTGCAGTCCTGCTTGCTATATATCAAGATGCTTTCTAATGGTGGGTCTTGCCTCCTCCTAACAGCTGAAAGTGCATAACGCAGCCAATACCCCCTGCTCACTAGATAAATTAATACAAAGGAGCTTGGTCAGCATTACTGGCATTATCCCTAGATTGACACGATGTAAGTGAAGGTGTTGACGCCGTGCAACTTCCTGCGTGCAAGTCCGGTTGAACTGACTGCTACAAGAGTTGATGAACGCTGTCATCAGAATACCACTTTGATACTCCTTCTTTACACCTGGTTTTTCTGTTGAAAGATATTCTTAAACCAAAGGACACTGTTTTACCAAGAGGCTGGTGAAATGACTCTAGGCAGACAGGTTTCAGAGACCAGACGTCCTGTCTTGACTCTGCGCTTTGACTAGATGTGGAACTTTGGACTATGGGCTTAAACTCTCCAAGTCTGTTTTCTCCTCTGTTAAATGAAGAGCTTGGCCTAGGAGACCTCTTCAAATTCTAAAAGGTTATGGTCCTAGGCTTTTAATCGCTAGAGAGTAGAATGGGAAAGTTTCTTATATTATTACTTCTGCAATATTATTATTTGGAAAGTTATTGGGTTTTCCTACTTTGGGAGAAGAGGAAGTGTTTCTCCTCTTTTTTATCTTGTGCCTATACATAGAGAACTCACTCAATTGGAGATATTTCCACAAAAGCCAAATCATTATTGAATCACCTGGATTACTGCAAAAATCTCTAAAATGAACAATTCATTCCTTACCAATATTTATTGAACACCTATTGTGTGAGAGGCTTCAGTGAGGCCTTGGAGAAATATATAGGGCTAATGCCCTGTAGGAGCCAACAGTCTAGGTAGAGTTATAGGTTCAAGGACTTACACTTCTCATAGACTCAAATTACAAAGTATTCATGACTCAAACTGTCAAGTTTTAGTTTCAAGAGCAGACATGAACACTTAAACTGGGTTTGAATGTTTAATCCTACATTTAAACATATCAATCATGTTAATTAAAGCTTTTTAATTTCTAAATAAAATGACGTAGAAGTAGAGACAGAGAAAAACCAAGTCCTAGATAACAGTCTTGTCTTTAGAGAGTAATGAAGTAACTGTTCACAATAATCAGATTCTCAATAGTGTAACCAATTATGTATAACTCAAAACTGGACAATTATTCTGTGCCAGGCAGAGTTCTAAACATTCTATATACATAAACACATTTACTTCTCAAGCCCTGTAAAGCTGTATACAAACTGAGGCCTATGTGCAAACCTACCTTAAAGCCTTAGAATTTCTAAGATAGTACATATAATAAGTGAGAGAGTCAGAATTCAAATCCACATCCATCTAGCTCAGAGCCCAAGTCCTCAACCACCAGGACATTGTTGTTGTTGTTGCTATTCAATCACTAAGTCGTGTCCAACTATTTGTGACCCTGTGGACCGAGGTACGCCAGGCTTACCTGTCCTTCACTATCTCTCGGAGTTTGCTCAGATTCATGTCCAGTGGGTTGGTGATGCTACCTAAAGATCTCACCCTCTGTCCCCTCTTCTCCTTTTGCCTTCAATCTTTCCCAGCCTCAGGATCTTTCCCAATGAAAAGATCAAGTGACCAAAGTGTTGCAACTTCAGCATTAGTCCTTCCAATGAATATTCAGGGTTGATTTCCTTCAGGATTGACTGGTTTGATCTCCTTGGATGTACTGCTACTGCTGCTGCTGCTGCTGTGTTGCTTCAGTCGTGTCCGACTCTGTGCGGCCCCATAGATGGCAGCCCACCAGGCTCCCCCGTCCCTGGGATTCTCCAGGCAAGAACACTGGAGTGGGTTGCCATTTCCTTCTCCAATGCATGAAAGTGAAGAGTGAAAATGAAGTCACTCAGTCGTGTCCGACTCCTAGCGACCCCATGGACTGCAGCCTACCAGGCTCCTCCATCCATGGGATTTTCCAGGCAAGAGTACTGGAGTGGGGTGCCATTGTATGTACTACCTGTCATCAAAAGCTTTACATTATTGGCAAAATGAAAGGTTTGAGGAGTTTAGTCCGTTGGGATTTTTTTTTCTCAAAACATCTTTAAAATGTAGGGCTATTTAATTAGTTTCTCTAGATGATATGGAAAAATCCAAGAAATTATATCAGTATTTGCAAAACTAACAATGTCTACATAGGTGTTTTTCTCTCAATCTTTATGCTAATAATGTGATATTATTTGCAGAAATACAGACACCTGAAGCATAGAGCAAAGGTTTTAAACAAAATTCTGGTTCCCCAGCAAAAGGGTTCTCCAGAAAAGGAGTTCCTCCTCTCCTTTGATTGGTCTCTTACAAATTAGGACTTCGTTCAAGTTACAGGATTTATTCCCATAAGATACAAACTTCCCTTGTTTCAAAGTGGTGTCTTAGTCATTTGTTTCAAATTTTTTCAAAAAGAATTGCAAGCAGAGGGGTGAGATAAAAAGGCGCACTCTATTACTTGCAAAAAAAAAATGGTTTGACAGCAGAGCGTCGAAATTTATGGAGACTGTGTTTCTTGCAAGGAACCACCCTTCCTATAGGTGAGGACCCACTTCTTTACAACAGTGGCATGTCCTTAGATTCTGTTGATTAGCAGAACTGAACAAATTCAAAATAACCTGCTTGTGGTCCTTACAGAAGTCAACACCTCAAAATGCTAAAAGACTGTATCATTAGAAAATCATTTGGTTGTTTTTCTTTTCTAAGTCCTCCTTTAGTACTTAGCATATGCTTTGCACTTTACAAATCGTAGCTCATTCAATCCTTATGACACTGTGTCATCCTCATTACAGATTAGAAAATGATGCAGAGAGTGAGGAAACTTATACAAAGTCACACAACCAGCAAGTGTAACTTGGCTGGTTGACCTAGAGTGTGCTCTGAACCTCCACTTTATGCTGCTACAGGTGAAAATAGAGCCCCATCCACTCAAAGCAGAGTCATATTCTTAAAGCTCAATTCTTTAAAAGTTTCAAAAGACAAAGTTTTTTGAGAAGTATTACCCTCCACCACCACATAAAAATTGATTCCTTTCACCCAGGAAAGAAAGGAGAAGAAACACTAACTTTAAAGTTTGTCTGAAACAGCCAAGATCTTAGAAGTAATTGCATAACTCCTCTTAAGAATGTGTGACAGAACATGAACCAACTGTTCCAAAATTGTTGTGACAGGAGACTGGTCTACAAACTACAGTCTGTGCTCCTATTTTCTGCTCAGCTGACCTATTATTACAGCAAGATTTACTACCTTATTTCTAAAATTTGCCCATAAAGATTCCAATTCATGCCTGTAGGTGTTTTATATATCACCATAACCTAAAAGCCATAATCTAAAGCCACATTGTCTATATCTATATCCAAGATTAGAATATGATTTTCACTGATAAAATTTGCAGCTGGCAAATTTCAAATTAATGAGGAAAAAAGTACTCTCAGATGAGCCTGTTTGCAGAGCAGAGCCCAAAACAGACACCTGATTCAGGCCTGGCGAATTCCTCAGAGAATTTGGAAATAAAAATCCAAAGCAAATTCCCTTCCAGTAAGCCCTAGTTCCTGCAAACTTGTCATTTCCTGTGCCTGAGCGGAGCCTCCAATGGCAGTTTCCACAATGCACCTTCAATTTCCCCCTCAGCGGGTCTTCTGAAAAAGCAGGAAACCTCGCACCATTTCAAAGGAATAGCAAACCCCACTGAGATCCCTGTGGTCTTAGCTCCCTAGGGGATGGGGCCGAGCCTCTGCTCTCCCTGCCTCAGGTGCAGGGACTCCAGAGGGAAGGCTTCTCCCTGGCCCCCACCTCCACAGGTGCCCTGCAGAGAACTTTTGTTTTGGCCTAGAGAAGAGAAAAAATCACAAACATCTTATTTTGTGACAGGGGGACCAAAAAAGACCAAGAGCCCCCTGCACATATATTAATATCTGTGAACATTACGAGTCTTATTACTTTCATTTAATGAATATGAGAAATGCTGAAACACCACTTGTAAAAATACCAAAATTTAATGTTGCCATTGCTATTGATCCTCTGTTATCATTGTTATTATTACCCTTTACTGAGCCCTCACTCTGTGTAAGCCCTTGTTACAAGTTTAGCCTTATTAAATTTATTTCCTAACATATTTTGAAAATGAATAACTCCATGTATTTGTTAAAATTACCTTTTATAACATTTCTTTATGTTACTCTCACAATGTTTTTTTTTTTTCCATGTAATCTAAGGAGCAGAGTTTCTCAACTGGGTCCTGTAGACATAGTCTTTAGAATTTAGTAATAAGTTGAATAAGAAATTTGCTTTCATTTTGCATTTTTGTTTTAATGATAATCTTAAAAAGCTGTGTTTATCCTTTTTTGGGGGAAGGGGGACAGGGATAATTAAAAAACAATAGACTTTCCCATAATAAAAGATTCTTGTTTCCCAGGTCAATGTTTTTTCTCTTTTGAAGTGGGAAATTCTTTCCCAGAGGTGCCAAAGAATTTTTTTAAGGGTCCTTAACTTCTTAACATTTGAAAAATTTGCTACAGAATTTTAAATTAAATTTTCCTTTACCATTTCCCCAGTTTACCCATTTAATTTCCGGAAGATGTTATCCTCTCTCATGAAAAACAAACCGATATTCACTGACATTTGCTAAGCCATATAAAGGGTCAAAAGATATATATAGAAGTGATATGAAATACAGTAAAAAGATAACTAAGGAATAGGAAAGTATTATATGTGAAGTATCAAATGTGACTTTTTTGCTAAAGAACTGAGATGATCCTTGGTCTGGGTTGATCTGAGAATATGAGAAGGGAGCCAAGGATGCAGCAGATGCAGAGGAGGGAAGGAACATTCTGAACAATGGCAAAGGGATGCTAAGGCTATAAAGCAGGAGCACCTAAGAGACTTGTCCCAAGAAAGAAGCCAAAGTAAGAACAGCCTATACACCTCCCCTAAAGAGACTAAGAGGACCTCTCATAGTCTGAAAATCCCGTTTCCTTCCGTCTCAATAAGAAATCCAAGCCTTCTTAGTCATTGCTCATCACCTGGATTCTTACCACTACATGGCTTTGAACATTTCTTAACTTATTCTGTCTTTCTCATTTTCTCAACCTTCCAAACCTTTCCAGTTTGCATCTGGAACTTATGACAAATTACCAGCAAAATCCCTTGTATATTCACCTCTGGAAAATTCAGTCACCAAAAATGAAAGTTATTTGACTGTCTCCCCTCCCGGGACCTGTTCTTCCATCCCACCTCAGTCGCCTGGAAACATGATCTTGTCCAGGTCTTTTCCATCAGAAATAAGTGCTCCACCTCCCAAATCTCAATTCCAAGCATTCTTCTCCAAGCATCAGCCTCTATTGTTTCAATTCACTGCCTCACACCTTGATTTCAAATGTGATTTGAGCCCATCAGGATCTCTAATCCATCATCCCTACTACTTTTTTTTTTTACCATCCGCAACCATGATTGCTCTCACTTTAAATTACGACCACAATCCTCAATGGATTCTTAGCACTGTTCAGCAACCCCACTATATTTTCCTTATCAGCTCACTCTCTTATTCTCCAGGAGGTTTATTTTACTTCTCTTTCTCTTTCCTCAAATCTTCAGTACCTTCTATCCCTTACCTAATGATGTTGTTTCTTATTTCTTTTTTGCTAAGAATATCAGAGGCCTCTGAAGAAAATATCCCCGGCTTCCCAACACCTCTGCCAGTGTATCTGTGTCTATTCTCTGCTCTGAAGTTCTCTCTTCTTGGCCCTTCTCCCTCCTGTATCCTGGATTATTTCTTTAGCTACTCAAAGACTTTTACACTGTAGTAATTCCTTTTTCACTTGCATCCTCAGATTTCTTTCTTTCTCTCTCTCCTCCCTCCCCTCTATCAGATCATTCCAGTCAACTTATAAACATACTATAATGTTTCTCACCTTAGAAAATTTTAATTGACTCCACATACCCATCTCACTTCAATTTATCTGCTCCCTTTATAATAAAATTCCAAAAAAGATATCTACATTTGTTGCCCATGCCTCTTCACCCATCACTTTCTCCTCAACCAGATCTAATCAGATCACAATTGTCAAGGTTACCGTGTGGCCAAACCAGTCGCCAATTCTGTTTTCATCTTATTTAGTCATGCAATAACTTATGACCCAGGAACTTACTCTCTTTTCACTGAGACATTTTCTTTGGCTACAGGAATACAGAGCACTAATAATATTTCTTTCCTTCCTCCTAGCTGAACCTTCTAAGTTTTCGATGCTAGCTCTTCTTCCTGTTCCCAGAATTTAAATGTTGACTTGTCCTGGGGCAGTGTCTTTGGTCCCCTTCTCTATTAAGACTCTCAAGGTGCTGTCAAGGACCACTCTCTTTAAATGTATCTACACATTGATAAAGCTCCTCTGGTGACACAGCAGTAAAGAATCTGCCTGCAATGCAGGAGCCACAGGAGACATGAGTTCAGTCCCTGAGTCGGGAAGATCCCTTGGAGGAGGGCATAGCAACCCAGTCCAGTATTCTTGCCTGCAGAATCCCATGGACAGAGGAGCCTGGTGGGCTACAGTCCATAGGGTCACAAAGAGTAGGACACGACTGAAGCAACTTAGCATACACACTAGCACACACTGGCAATCCTCAAAATTCTGTCTCCAGCCTGGACCTCTCCCCTAACTCCAAACTTGTGTATTTAGTTGACATCTCATCATCTTCACTCAATGTGTTCAGTAGGAAAATTGAATGTTACATGTGAAAAACTGAACTCTTGATTCCCATGAACACATCTTCCATCTCCTCATCTCAGTCAATCAGTTGTTGTTGTTTAGTCACTAAATCATGTCTGACTCTCTGTGAATCCATGAACTATAGCCCACCAGGCTCTTCTGTCCACAGGACTTCTCGGGCAAGAATACTGTAGTGCCATTTCCTTCTCCAGGGGATATTCTTGACCCAGGGATTGAAACTGCATCTCCTGCATTGGCAGGTGGATTTTTTACCATCAAGCCATCACAGAAACCCAAGATCCCACACGCTGCAGAGCTACTAAAGCCCACGCACCTCAACCCAGATCCCAAGTTCAGCAGCTAAGACCCAACACAGCCAAACGAATAAATTTGCTTTTTAAAAAAATTGACTACCAATACTATCTAACCTATACAGTTTTTCTCTTATACAAGTATGATAGCTCTAGTCTTCTTGCATTTGTAATCTTGCTTCCCACCCACTAATATACACACATGTGCACACACATACTTATTCAGTACTTTCCATGTACAATTCATGTTAGTGAATAAAACTCAGCCCCTCTTTAGAGCAGGCTGTCTGAGTTCACATTAGACTACAAAAACCACGAGGGCAGGGATCATGGCCGTTTTAACCAACATTGTGTTCCCAGCTCCTAGCAGAGCACAGTGCTCCTTGCCTCTAACAAGTGTCCAATAAACATTGAATTAATGGACAGCTTCCAGATAGATACCCACAGCTAGAGACCAAGAACAGTGAAGTTTTATAACAATCATTGAGACAGATGCCACTCTAGAGACTCAACAAGATACTGACCCAAGAGCTTTGGGTTGGGTTAAGCAAGCCAGGATTCAGGGAGCAGCAGAATACATCTGACTTGGAAGAACCAGCACCAGTTTGCCCAGGCAGGAAGCAAGTATGTGGTATAAGTAGCATGAATGAAGCTTCACCCGGAAGCCACAGGTTTAGCATGAGGAAGGGGCTTCCTGATCTTGGTCAGACCTGTTTAGCAAGGTGTAGGTAAACCAGGTGACCCGATTGAAGCAAATAAGGCTGCTGAATCCAGTTAGCTGAAAGGAGAGAAAGAGCCAGGAGCCACTAAGAGTAGAAATAATATGCAATGCCTTTGCATGTCACTCATATTTTATACTATATTGATAGAGACTTTTAAAAAATCATATCCACACTACTATTATCATTGCTGGAAAATGCTGGCCCTCTTGAAATGCTGAAGGCATGGATACTAAGGGATAATGAAGCAGATCTTTGGTCTTTGGCTGCTCCTGAAGTGAGAGAGAAAGGAAGGAAGCATTCATTAACTTAAACAGTCTCCTCCCTTCCCACTCACTTTTCCCTTTGAGAAAGGACAACACACTTCCTTCTTTGCCTCTGCTCTCTGACACTACACAGTCCCACTAGGATCCCCTTCAGCTTTCTCTGTAGAAAGAATTTCAACACTGTTTTAAAAATCAAGTAAACCAGTTGTTCAGGCCCTGTTTGAAAATCAAAAGCTTCACAGGTTTTGTGCATTCTACATGACCTTTGTTCCTCACTCTTGTTTCTTCTTTTGACCAAATTTTCTCCTACTTTTCCTTAAACATAATTTCACTAAATTTAAATGCCAAGCATGAGTGGGACGGAGGTTCAAGAGGGAGGGGACACATTTTGTATACACATAGCTAATTCACTTCATTGTACAGCAGAAATTAACACATTGTAAAGCAATTATACTCCTATCAAATAAATAAATGCATGTATATTTTATGCACATTTGTAAAAATAAACATACAAATTAATAAATTTTATAGATTTTTTTCCTTCATATAAATTGTTTTCCAGTCTTTTGTTGTGGCTTTAGAATTTCAGTGGGTATTCTTTCAACTTTTCTCAAGGCCTGAAATTTTTCAAAATACAAAATTAAGAGGGAAGAAACCATTACTGGGAATGCTGAGTTATAACTTTGCATTTGACCTGAGATGTCAGTCTCAGATTTCATTCTCTTGGATAGAAACCCCTTTCAACTTTTTTTTTTTTCAGAGAGATAAGTGGTATGCACCTTAAAAAAGGGGGCGGGGAGGGGGGGCGCACTGAGACTCCCAAACTGGTTCTTCAAACATTTGACTTTTCTTAAATAGCTCTTCAGTTCACCTCAGCTGGAATTTTGAGTATCGCTGAGTGCACTTGTGTCCTTGCCCGGTTAGTTTTCTCTTTCCTGTGTTTTTTACTAACTGGTATTTCAACTTATGAGATTCCCTTTCAGAGGAGAATATAATGGTCATTTTAATAGAATTCTACAACCCTACTGCTTTAAAGATATTGTACTATCCAACTGTAGCCTGCCAAGATATAATGTGACATTTGGGTATTTATGTGATGGACATGCAGCATCAGTATTGAGTAGGGGGAGGATATACAACTTGGCTTGGAGAAGAGGTGTATTCATTGGAAAGGCTGATATGCCTGAAAAGCACGTTTGTTAACTTTAGGAAAACCTCACATAGAAACACCACATAGAAAACACCTCACATAGAAAACCTCACATAGAAACACCAGAGAAGTATCATGTCCCCAAGGGCTTTGACATGGCATAGTTCTGGTTACAGCATATTTTCCTTGTATATGTTGGTTCATCAACTCAGAGCAGCCTCATAATTATGTGATTGTGACACAATTAATTGATGGACAATCCAAAAGTCCTGAAGGTCAACAGAGGGACCCTCTATCCAACCCTACTTTTACTCTTCAGTTATTTTTAGGCTGGTAAAAATGTGCTAGGCTGCCATGCAGAGGATTACGCACGTTTTGTTGCAAGACTCGTTCGTAATCATTGTGTGGGCTGAAATGTGCCAACTTACCAAAATCTAAGCACAGAGTAGAAAATAAAATAAAAAAGAATACATCTTGTTTATAAGAAATTTTCAAAATACAGAAAAATACGAAGAATTTTAAAAACACCCATGTGTCAACACACAGAACTGATCATTTGTTAACATTTTGACAAATTCTTTATCTTTCTATACAAGAAATAAAATATTACATATAAAATCCAAGTCCCCTTAACCCTTCCACCTCAACTCCAGTCCAAACCAATTACCCTGCCAGTGTCTTCAGAGGAAACACTTTTATGAATTAGTGTGTATCCTTCCAGTGTATACCCTTCTAGTGCACTTTGTTATACTATTGCATAGACATATATGTGTGCGTGTATTTGTATAGTCATATGCATCTATGCAGGCTTCCCTGGTGGCTCAGTGGTAAAGAATCTGCCTGCAATGCAGGAGACAATGCAAGAAATTTGAATTTAATCCCTGGGTCCAGAAGATCCCTTGGAGGAGAGCGTGGCAACCCACCCCAGTACTCTTGCCTGAGAAATCTCACGGACAGAGGAACCTGGTAGGCTATAGTCCATAGGGTCGCAAAGAGTCAAACACAACTGAAGTAACTTAGCATGCACACTTGCATTCACATATACATACATATAGATAGAAAGCAATTCCTCATAATATGAGGGAACATATTTGTCCACTTTAAAATGTTACATGCTGCTACTGCTGCTAAGTCACTTCAGTCATATCCAACTCTGTGTGACCCCATAGACGGCAAAGCATATAATCTACAACTGGCCTTTTTTATTCAACATTGTGATTTTTAAATCTATCTTTGTGGTATTTCGTCTAGTTGATGGATAATAGAATAGTCTATCTAATAGAATATCCATAGATAGTATAATAGTAGTCCACAGAATTACTATACCATTTTAAATTTAAGTTTCAAGTTTCCTTGAAGATGGTTATTGGAACCGTTTCTACTTTCCATTGTTACAAGATTTCAACAAACAAGGATTGTTGTATCTGCCTCCCACTTCACACATGTGACAACTTCTCTAGTCTATGATGCATAACTAGAAGTGTAATTATTAGGTTGAAGGGTATAAACAATTAAAATTTTATAAGTATTACATTGTATACTCCATAGGGAGTATATTAATTTAGATTCCCACTGATGGAAGGGGCCATGGTGCTTGTCCAAAATTTTGCCAGTAGTTAATACTATTAAACTTTCCAATTTCTTTTAATCTGAAAAGTGATTTGTTTTGCTCTGAATCCCAGTAAAATTGAACATGGGTTCATATGTTTAACTACTAGTTATCCTCCACTGAGATATATGTTCATTTTCTAGACAAGGCAAATCTGAAAAGAATTTGAAAACTAGTTTCTCAAAAAGATATCATACTAAAATTTTGATATATAGGTAGTTATTGTTTAAACTGGCATTTAATGTATTTGTCTTCATTTTATTACATCATGGAGAATAAGGTGATTTAATTTTTTTTAATACAAATAAAAATATGCTTCTTAGATATGGTAGCAAAACAAATATCTTCAGTGCTCCACCCAATGTTTGGCAAATAGTAGGTGCTCAATAAATATCTGCTAAGTTGAAAAATAAAAGGAGTAGGGCAAGAGGTAATTTTAGAAGGAGTATTTCAGAACGAGTGCTCTAAAGATAAAACTATACACTTAAAAAATAAAAAATACACAGTTTATACTTCTTTCTACTAATCACACTATCTCTTGTAATGATTTAGATTCATTTGGTTCCACTTTTCAGGTTCAAAATCAAATGCTTCTAATGCTAATGTCTTAACCAAGGTGACTTACCGTGGACTTATCATCAAAGGTCTACACACAAGGCTTCCCTGCCCGCCCTCTGATGGTGTGTCCTGGCTTTGACTACAGATAAAACAAAGAAAGTTGAATGTAGTTGTAGCAACTCTGAGTTTTCAGCTGAAAAAGTAACACATGTAAGGACTCTGATAATATCAAGAAACTGCTTTGACTCTCTTCTTGCTCACTTGACTCGGATTTTATATGCAGATACTGGTAGTGGCTGTTTAAGATTTTGCAATATCCTCCCTCTAGAGATTAGTCCAGTCATATTAAACTCGGTTTTAACTAATCTGTTGACTGTTAAATGGGCCACTTCTGAGCTATCATCATTTTAGTAAGTGAAAGTGAAGTCACTCAGTCGTGTCCGACTCTTTGCCACCCCGTGGACTGTAGCTCACCAGGCTCCTCTGTCCATGGGATTCTTCAGGCAAGAATACTGGAGTGGGTTGCCATTTCCTTCTCCAGGGGATCTTCCCGACCCAGGGATTGAACCCAGGTCTCCTGCATTGCAGGCGGACAGTTTAACCTCTGAGCCACCAGGAAAGCAAGAGTCACATTTAAAATCTCTGTAATGAGAATTCAATATAAGCCAACTATAACTTCCTAATGCAGTAGCTAGCTTTTTCTTATAAAACAAAAAAGTACCTCATTGAAGAAACCACACACTTTAACCATTTTCACCTTGCAATATGTAGTCTTCTTGCTCACTCTTTTCTGTTGACACCCTTGCAAGATTGTCCAATGTTAATGCTCTGTTTGGAAAACAGCCAGTTAAAGAAAAGTTGAATCATCATATAGCTTTCAGTTCAGTTCAGTTGCTCAGTCGTGTCTGACTCTTTGCGACCCCATGAACTGCAGCATGTCAGGCCTCCCTGTCCATCACCAATTCCCGGAGTCCACCCCAAACCCATGTCCATTGAGTCCGTGATGCCATCCAACCATCTCATCCTCTGTCATCCCCTTCTCCTCCTGCCCTCAATCTTTCCCAGCATCAGTCTTTTCCAATGAGTCAGCTCTTCGCATCAGATGGCCAAAGTATTGGAGTTTCAGTTTCAACATCAGTCCTTCCAATGAACACCCAGGACTGATTTCCTGTAGGATGGACTGGTTGGATCTCCTTGCACTCCAAGGGACTCTCAAGAGTTTTCTCCAACACCACAGGTCAAAAGCATCAATTTTTCTGTGCTCAGCTTTCTTTATAGTCCAACTCTCACATCCATACATGACCGCTGGAAAAACCATAGCCTTGAGTAGACAGACCTTTGTTGGCAAAGTAATGTCTCTGCTTTTCAATATACTATCTAGGTTGGTCATAACTTTCCTTCCAAAGAGCAAGCGTCTTTTAATTTCATGGCTGTAATCACCATCTACAGTGATTTTGGAGCCCCCCAAAATAAAGTCTGCCACTGTTTCCACTGTTTCCCCATCTATTTCCCATGAAGTGATGGGACCGGATGCCATGATCTTAGTTTTCTGAATGTTGAGCTTTAAGCCAACTTTTTCACTCTGCTCTTTCACTTTCATCAAGAGGCTCTTTAGTTCTTCTTCACTTTCTGCCATAAGGGTGGTGTCATTTGCATATCTGAGGTTATGGATATTTCTCCCGACAATCTTGATTCCAGCTTGTGCTTCCTCCAGCTCAGCATTTCTCATGATGTACTCTGTATATAAGTTAAATAAGCAGGGTGACAATATACAGCCTTGACGTACTCCTTTTCCTATTTGGAACCAGTCTGTTGTTCCATGTCCAGGTCTAACTGTTGCTTCCTGACCTGCATTCAGGTTTCTCAAGAAGCAGGTCAGGTGGTCTGGTATTCCCATCTCTTTCAGAATTTTCCACAGTTTATTGTGATCTACACAGTGAAAGGCTTTGGCATAGTCAATAAAGCAGAAGTAGATGTTTTTCTGGAACTCTCTTGCTTTTTCAATGATTCAGCAAATGTTGGCAATTTGATCTCTGGTTCCTCTGCCTTTTTTAAAACCAGCTTGAACATCAGGAAGTTCATGGTTCACGTATTGCTGAAGCCTGGCTTGGAGATTTTTAAATATCACTTTACTAGCATGTGAGATGAGTGCAATTGTGCAGTAGTTTGAGCATTCTTTGGCATTGCCTTTCTTTGGGATTGGAATGAAAACTGACCTTTTCCAGTCCTGTGGCCACTGCTGAGTTTTTCAAATTTGCTGGCATGTTGAGTGCAGCACTTTTACAGCATCATCTTTTAGGATTTGAAATAGCTCCACTGGAATGCCATCACCTCCATCAGCTTTGTTCATAGTGATGCTTCCTAAGGCCCACTTGACTTCGCATTCCAGGATGTCTGGCTCTAGGTGAGTGATCACACCACTGTGATTATCTTGGTCATGAAAATCTTTTTTGTACAGTTCTTCTGTGTATTCTTGCCACCTCTTCTTAATATCTTCTGCTTCTGTTAGGTCCATACCATTTTGGTCCTTTATTGAGCCCATCTTTGCATGAAATGTTCCCTTGGTATCTCTAATTTTCTTGAAGAGATCTCTAGTCTTTCCCATTCTGTTGTTTTCCTCTATTTCTTTGCATTGATCACTGAGGAAGGCTTTCTTATCTCTCCTTGCTATTCTTTGAAACTCTGCATTCAGATGAGTATATCTTTCCTTTTCTTCTTTGCTTTTCACTTCTCTTCTTTTCACAGCTATTTGTAAGGCCTCCTCAGACAGCCATTTTGCTTTTTTGCACTTCTTTCTCTTGGGGATGGTCTTGATTCCTGTCTCCTGTACAATGTCACGAACCTCCGTCCATAGTTCATCAGGCACTCTGTCTATCAGATCTAGTCCTTTAAATCTATTTCTCACTTCCACTGTATAGTCATAAGGGATTTGGTTTAGGTCATACCTGAATGGTCTAGTGGTTTTCTCCACTTTCTTCAATTATAGCTTTACCGTATCTCAAAACAACAAATACTAAAACTGCAGCTGCCCTGATCTCTGGGTGTTTCCCCACTGATGCTTATGGTGAAGGAGATGGGCTTCACAGCAAACTCAGGAATAATGAAAGAAAGTTACTATCTTAAAGGAAAGCAGATGACAAAAATATCATGACTTGTATGATGCAGGGGAGTATTCTCACAATGGTGTGCTGAGGACTGCTCCCTTGGTCATATGGGATTAGACCATAATATATTAACATGGAATATTGTAAAGTAATTAGCCTCCAATTAAAATAAATAAATTTAAATTAAAAAAATATATGTTAACATGGATATTAATCAATACATTAACATTAATCTCAACCTATTTAATAATAAATATTAACTTCTAATATTTAATATTGGTGTAGTAACATTTGGCAACCCACTCCAGTATCTTGCCTAGAGAATCCCATGGACGGAGGAGCCTGGTGGGCTACAGTCCACAGGGTTGCAAAGAGTTGGACACAACTGAGCGAGCAACTTAACTTAGTAACATTAATATTAATGTTAACATAGTAAAGCCTTTGAGAAGTTCTGGATAAAACAGAATCACATTTTTAACTCTTTAACCCTTCGTTTTCCAAACTTCGTGACCCCAGAACCCTTTTTTAAAATGTGATACCCATAGAACTAATGTTCTACAGAACACAGTTTAACAAACTCTGATACACAATTAAAAACACGATTCATTATTTAAATAATACATTTCATCAGTGTTTTTCATCAACAAATATTTCCTTTATTGATGACTGGCAACTACTAACATGAGGTCCTGGAACGCTTCCCCAGCTTACATGCTTCAGAGGAAGCGTTCTGGGCCAAAACTCAAATCCTTTTCTCTCCCTACATCTTCCTTTCCCCTCTACAAATGGCCTTGGATTTAGTCCTTATACACGGATAAGAAACTGTCTGACCTGGGACCCCACACCTATCCGTTGTTGTTTAGTCGCTCAGCGTGTCCAGCCCTTTGGAACCCCACAACTGTAGCCCACCAGGCTCCTCTGCCCATGGGATTCCCCAGGCAAGAATACTGGAGTGCATTGCCATTTACTCCTCCAGGGGATCTTCTGTCCCTCGTAATCTGACACAAATATCTAAGCTGCTTCTCCTGGGCCCCCATGTGAACATGCATTCCCATCAGGCCTGAAAAGATAATAAAGGAGCATTCTGAATCACCTCCTACATTAAACTGCATTCATATACAGTGTGTGTGTGTCTCTGTGTGTGTGTGGTAAAAAATACTTCACATAAAATTTGCTGTCTTAACCACGTTTAAGTTTACAGTTCAGTAGTGTAAAGTACATTCGCTTTGTTGTGCAACAGCTCTCCAGACCTTTTTTCATCTTGCAAAACTGAAATTCTCTACCCACTGAATAACATCTCCCCACTTCTCCCTCCCCTCAGCCTCTGACATTCACCATCTTACTTTCTGTTTCAGTGAATTTGACTACTCTATATTCTTCACAAAAATGAAATTATACAGTATTTGTCTTTTCATGACTGGCTTATTTCACTTAGAATAATGTCCTCAGGTCCATATATGTTGTAGTATGTGACACGATTTCATTCTATTTTAAGACTAATATTCCATTGTGTGGACTATAGTTTTTTAATTCATTCATTCACTGATGTACATTTGAGTTGTTTCCACCATTTGGCTGCAATGAACATGAGTGTGCAACTATTTCTCTGAAATTCTGCTGTCAATTCTTTTGAATGTATATCCAGAAGTGGAATTGCTGGACTATACAGTAATTTTATTTTTTATTTTTTGAAAAACCTCTATACTGTTTTCTGTAGGAGCTGTACCATTTTACATTTCCACCAACTGTACACAAAAGTTTCAGTTTTCTCCACATGATCACAGCACTTATTTTCTGGCTTTTTTTTCTTTTAGATAGTCATATATAGTTTTATTAGGTGTATTTTTATTGGTTCTAATTCTGAGAAAAATATTTAATAGCTCTTCATTAATCTAAATATTTAATCACCTGGAACACATACAAGGGGTCTCTAAAGAGAAATAAGTCATTTCTCCAGCATGAAAGAAAAGCACAGTAAGAACCAGTATCTACAAATATGTAATCAAGGGAATCTACACCCAAAACTCAGGATAATTTTCCAATTGCTTGATCTTTCCTATGTTTAAGATGATGAGGATTTAAATGTTTTCACTTAGCTATTTGTTTAAACAATAGCATTGTATATTTTAACACCACAAACACTATTGTATTCTGCATTGTAATGTGTTTGTTCTAAGTCACTTCAGTCGTGTCCGACTCTTTGCCACCCTATGGACTGTAGCCTGCCAGGCTCCTCTGTCCATGGGATTCTCCAGGCAAGAATACTGGAATGGATTGCCATTTCCTTCTCCAGGGGATCTTCCTGGGCCAGGAATTGAACCTGGGTCTCTTGCATTGAAAGCAGATTCTTTACTGATTGAGCCATGTAATGTGTTTAAAGATATTAAATTTTAAACTGACTTTTTAAACCGTTCATGAGACTTTATGGAAATAAACATATCAAAATGAATGGTGTGTGTTCCCTAATGTTCCAGGGATTTCTAGGAAGTTTTCCTGTCAATATTAACTTGATCCTTCCAGCACCTTTATGGGCTAAATATCATAATTGGAAAACTGAGATACAACAATCTGAGCAAAGATATATATTTAATAAGTGGTCAAAGCTAGGTGTTCTCGCTCCAAATCCCTACTTCTTCTCATTCCCCCATTAAAAAACATAATTTTGTTTGAATTAGTTCAATTTTGGAATTTCTTTTTACATAATTTTGGGGTCTCTAAATACACAAAACACATCTTTTCTTTAACTAAGGGCTCAATTAATTACATTTTGGACTGGGTGTCTGTGTGGAAAGTGAAAACAAACATGTGGTGCCAATATAGCTCCCAGCTGGGGAGAGTCAACACGAAAGCAAGGCGCTGTCACACATCCACACACGGGACTTGGATCAGGCAAGAAGGTTGTGACCAGGGCCGGGGCCAGGCTCTCCACTCCCTCCTTCCTGCCTCCTATGCCTCGGATCCCATCAGACCGGCAGAGAGGCCCTCCAAGTCTTTCAAAACCACCAAAGGTTTGTGCTTTCTGGGAAGAAGCAGCAACCCTACATTCTGATAGCAATCTACTGGATTGGTTGCCTGACTTTTTTTTTTTTAAATGCCACTCTGGGCCTCTTTCTCTCATAACAGGAAGAATTTAAAATTCAGATATTGAATTGTTGATAGTAAATTATGATTTATTCATAGAGTTTTGCAATAAGATTGCCATGTGAATTTGTAACTCTTATACCTGGCTCAAGGTAGACTATACATATGTTTTATATATGTCAGTTATGTCCAACTGTGACCCTTAGACTGTAGCCCATCAGGCTCTTTGGCCCATCCATGGGATTTTTCAGGCAAGAATACTGGAGTGGGTTGCCAATTCCTCCTCAAAGGGATCTCCCCAACTCAGGGATCAAAGCTGCATCTCCTGTGTCTCCTGCATTGTATAGGTGGATTCTTGACCTGCTGAGCCATTGGGGAAGCCCATATATTTATATATATATATGTGTGTGTGTGTGTGTGTGTGTGTGTGTGTATTCATAAGAACTTATATCTACTATATATTATGTATTATATCTATATAGATGTGTCTACCATTAGCCATGTGTATCTCCAAAACGTGTTGAAAAAATCAACAACGAACTTATGAACTTTGGAAACTTAAAGAGAAAACAGTGGTTAAAAGCACAGTCTTTGAAGTTAGACAAACCTGGGCTTGAGCACATTTTTTACCTTCTCTAAGATTGCTTATCTGTAAAAGGAAAACAATAACACCTACCTTTTAGACTTTCTGTGAGAATTAAACAAAAAATAATGACAGGTTTTGCACACTTCTTGGCACATAAAATGTCCCAATATGTTGTAGCTGTTATTAGCACCAAGTTTTGGATCATTTCTCATGGCATTAATTCTTGTAGAATAATCCTATTAATGTTGAAAATGTAGGTGATTAAGTTGAATCTATAATGGCACTCTGACATACCCTGAAATTACATCTTTGAATAATCCTTGGGATCAGTTAGTTTATTTAACACTTGTCTCTAGGGTACAAGAAAATGTTAGTTATTTGAGCTTTCTAAATTTAGGATCCCAAACCAACAAACACTTACTACTTATCCAAAAGAGATTTTGATAGGATTTTCTATTAGAACTGCTGGCAAGTTACTTTTGCTTGTACCAAGTTGATCATTCCCACCTTTAGATGGATAACAACATCCAAAGCTCTTTTGGTTGAAAATAATAGAAATATAACTCAAAGTAGCTTAAGCCAAAGGGAATGTACTGGCTCCAGTAACTGGACACTTTAAGGGTTGATTTAGCTTCAGATGGTGCTAAATGCTACCAGAGCTCTAGTTCTCTCTGTGTGCTGGCAAGCATTCTGCAGAGATCTTCTTCCATGAAGCCTGGGGTTAAGACCATAAGCTTCAGGCATATGTGATTCTTTCAGCTTGAGAACCCAGAGAAAAAGAACTCCTCTCTCTCCTAGCAGCTATAAATCCTATAGAAACAAATCTTGGAGAAGATTCTTCTTGTTTCAGAGCAGGTGGGACACGGTAGTCTTTTCACTAGGACCACATGGCCTAGGGAGAGGTGATTTCCAAAAGAAAATCAAGACCTGATTCCTGACAAATGAAGGTGGTAGAATGAGTAGGTAAAAACAATAGATGCCCACAGCAGAGAGTTTGAGTTGGATTGTCTGAGAAAGACTGCAGCATGGCCATCATGGCAACTATTAAAATATACGCTATTTCATGGAACCACTTAAAAATGTTTCAAAGGGATATTGGGGTGGGGCATTCTTGGTTCATGCTTATTCTTTGTGCTAAGCTCCACATGTGGTAAACATCTGCAAAAAAAAAAAAAAAAAAAGGATAGTTATCCGCACATGTTCTCCATTCTAAGGGGTATAGTATGTGTAATTACATGAAACAAGGGGAGAATGTACCTTTCCGTATTGAAAAAGTAAATAAGACCATTAACAAATAATAATCATGTACAGTTTTGTGAAAAAGAAGAAAAGGGAAAAAATTTCACTGTATCAAAAAAGCAATAAATAATAGTCTAAAAATTTGCCAGTTTCAAAATAACATTTTCTAATCAATTTATGTAATACTAAAAACAAAATAAAAGGAAGACATTAGCATTGTTTGCATCACCAAATGACTATTGAGTCAATTTTTCTAAGTGAAACAGAATTGTATTTGCAACTGAAATGAAGTTGAGTATTAAAAAAAGAAAGAAAACTCTACCTCCTTTACTTAGTCCGGATGCTGAAAATAACTTTTAAACTCCTGATTTCATTCTTTATTTTTTCAGCACATGAGCACGTAAAATACTGATGCCTCTCAAATTAGAAGATTCTTGCTGAGACCTCAGTGTGCACTACAAACATGATCTCATCTTTCAGCTTGGTCATGTTTCAAATCCAGGAGTGAGAGCAAGTTTATGATCAGGGAGGATAAAAAGGAAAATATTTACATAAGCTCCGTAATACAACTTTTTTAAAACCCCAAAGAAATCCACACTATATTTATATATGTACTCTCTGAACTTCACATATAGGGGTATACAATCCAAATAGGGAATCGTCACAGAATACAGGGAGTTAGAAAAAAGCAGAGATGTCTTTTGCAATGGAAGCAAAAAAAGAATGAGATGAGCTATCTGAAGATATTTTCCCAAGAGCGACACACCCAAAATTTGAAACTTTATTCCTGATAACATTAGAGTATATTCCTAAATCACCAGGATATTGCATAAAAAAACCTCATCTGATGCCAATCTCTTAACTTGCAGTTGTGTTGAAAACTGTTATGTTATGAAAGATCTTCTTTGGGGAATTGAGCAGCATGTAATAAAGTCTATGTTTATATTTTGCCTTAACAACAACAAAAAAATCTCATCTGGAAGGCATCAAATTCAAACATTAACTAATTAATTAATATATAATACACTGGAATTCAAGAAATGAAATATTGTCAAGATTTTTTGGTTTATATCCAGAGCCCTTGGAAAGGAGAATGGACATTGTATGTTGTATTATATGTGGTAGTTTACTAGAATCACTTTATTAAAATCTAGTTTTCCCTCTAATATTTCAAAGTATTTACTAAGCTCTAACATGAGAATTTCAGTAACTTACCAATGCCATACTAAATTACCTCAATAGGGTATAAATGTAATATCTTTCAGTGATGTTATCTAAAAGATATAATAAGAAAGGTTGTGCAATCTATTCAGTCAATATAATTAAGTTAGATATTTATTCTATCCTGGATAATTCTACATTAAATCTGTTGTTTGAATTATCAAGTTTCTTCTCTAAGCATTCTAATTTCATTGTAAACTCCCTGTTTCATTTTTTATTTAGATTTTTTAATTCATTTAAATGTGGACCAAGGTTCGATCTGTTGTAGCCTTTTTTCGCTTCCAATTTCCTGCAAAGTATACCTTTATGTCCTCCAATGTGTAGCACAGAGCCACTTCTACACTAGGTGTTCAGAAAGTATCCTTTAGCAAATGACTAAAAGCCCTGAAAAGTTAACAAAAAAGAGAAGTTACTGTCCCCAACACATATTTTCAGCCAGAATTTACACTGCTGCTAACTCCCATTTTGCTGTGCAAATGTGAGGAAACCATGTCTTATTCTTTCACTGGAACATTTAGGAAATGCTCATGACATACACAGAGAACTACTCCTTTCTGTTACCTTCAAGGTAAACACATCATTGGCCTTCCCTGGTGGCTCAGTGATAAAGAATCCACCTGCCAATGCCGGAAACATGGGTTCAATCCCTGGGTCGGGAAGATCCCATGGAGAAGTAAATGATAACCTACTCCAGCGTTCTTGCCTGGGAAATCCCATGGACAGAGGAGCCTGGCAGGTGACAGTCCATGGGGTTACAAGAGTAGGAAACAACAACAAAACACGTTATAGATCGTCACTTCACCCATCCAGTCTACCACAGCCAGTCTCCAGCTGGAGCTTCCTTTCTTTAAGTCTCCTTGAATCAGATGAACGAATCCAAGGGCTGGAAAGAAAGGAACAGTTCATCTCACTGTGCATCCTATTGCGGATCCGTCTTTTTACCTATTATCTATTTGTATTCAGAAAAGTCTCCTCCTTTAAGAATTGTGTCTGATCATAGCTGCTTCTCCATGTATGTCAAGTACCTGGCTCATAGTAGATGCTAGGTAAATGTCAACTCTCACTCTCCAATTCAAAACAGATCACTCTAACAGGATTCTAAATTTAAAAGGACTAATAAGATCAAAGAGTAGCAGAGAAACATCAAAATCTATTACTAGCTCTGCCACTAATTGGGTAACAAACTTTTTGACTTTCCTTTGTAAAGTACAGAGAAAAGCATAAATTTCCAAGATGTAGACAAATTCAGTTATTAAGTTATCAACTATATAGTAAACTTTAAGTGAGTTAACAGGATGAATCTCATAGTTTTTTAACAGAAAAGCAATATACTGTGGTACATTTATTCCATAGGTGTTTTTGAACTTAATCCATGATGAAATCTAGAGATATTTTCATAACATGTGATTGATTATTAGATTAAGACGTGGTTAAATTGAAGTATTTCACTTCTACCTACCAGAATAGAAGATCCCTAAGGCTAGATTTATCTCCTTAGTTCATTCATTTATGTATTCTCAACAGCTTGAATGGTGGTTGATATGTAGGAAGCACTTAAATATTTGTTCAATAAGTGAATAAAAGAGGGATGAAAAATGGTTCTTTATAACATGGACTCCTATTTCAGATTGCCTGATGTTTGAAGTTGTTGTCTTTCCATTTCTAGGCATTCTCTTCAATCCTTAAATGTTAGGGTCTATGTCATTATAAACCTAAGTAGTACAGGTGAGATCTGTTCAAGTACACTAAAAAAAAAAGTCTGTATGTGCAGATTATAGTATGATTTTAACAAGAAACAAAGTCTGAGGCTTTGATTCTGCAAAGTCAAAAATAACTAATTAAAAAATGTATTAATACTTTTACGGACTTCCTTGGACTTCCCTGGTGGCTCAGTCAGTAAAGCGTCTGCCTACAATGTGGGAGACCCGGGTTCAATCCCTGGGTCAGGAAGATCTCCTGGAGAAGGAAATGGCAATCCACTTAAGTTTGCTTGCTTGGAAAATCCTATGGACGGAGGAGCCTGGTAGGCTGCAGTCCACGGGGTCACAAAGAGCCAAACACAACTGAGCGACTTCACTCTCACTTTCTGGCAGTCCAGTGGTCAAGACTCTGCACTTCTAAAACAAGGGTTATGGGTTCAGTCCCTGGTCAGGAAACTAAGATTCCACATCAGTTCAGTTCAGTTCAGTTCAGTCGCTCAGTCGTGTCCAACTCTTTGCAACCCCATGAATCGCAGCACGCCAGGCCTCCCTGTCCATCACCAACTCCTGGAGTTCACTCAGACTCACGTCCATCAAGTCAGTGATGCCATCCAGCCATCTCATCCTCTGTCATCCCCTTCTCCTCCTGCCCCCAATCCCTCCCAGCATCAGAGTCTTCTCCAATGAGTCAACTCTTTGCATGAGGTGGCCAAAGTACTGGAGTTTCAGCTTTAGCATCCTTCCTTCCAAAGAAATCCCAGGGCTGATCTCCTTCAGAATGGACTGGCTGGATCTCCTTGCAGTCCAAGGGACTCTCAAGAGTCTTCTCCAACACCACAGTTCAAAAGCATCAATTCTTTGGCACTCAGCCTTCTTCACAGTCCAACTCTCACATCCATACATGACTACTGGAAAAACCATAGCCTTGACTAGACGGGCCTTTGTTGGCAAAGTAATGTCTCTGCTTTTTAATATGCTATCTAGGTTGGTCATAACTTTCCTTCCAAGGAGTAAACGTCTTTTAATTTCATGGCTGCAGTCACCATCTGCAGTGATTTTGGAGCCCCCAAAAATAAAGTCTGACACTGTTTCCACTGTTTCCCCATCTATTTGCCATGAAGTGATGGGACCAGATGCCATGATCTTCATTTTCTGAATGTTGAGCTTTAAGCCAACTTTTTCACTCTCCACTTTCACTTTCATCAAGAGGCTTTTGAGTTCCTCTTCACTTTCTGCCATAAGGGTGGTGTCATCTGCATATCTGAGGTTATTGATATTTCTCCTGGCAATCTTGATTCCAGCTTGTGCTTCTTCCAGTCCAGCGTTTCTCATGATGTACTCTGCATAGAAGTTAAATAAGTTGCACTGGGACGGCCCAGAGGGATGGTATGGGGAGGGAGGAGGGAGGAGGGTTCGGTATGGGGAACACATGTATACCTGTGGCGGATTCATTTTGATATTTGGCAAAACTAATACAATTATGTAAAGTTTAAAAATAAAATAAAATTAGAAAAAAAAAAGAAAGAAAAAAAAAAGAAGTTAAATAAGCACGGTGACAATATACAGCCTTGATGTACTCCTTTTCCTGTTTGGAACCAGTCTGTTGTTCCATGTCCAGTTTTAACTGTTGCTTCCTGACCTGCATACAGATTTCTCAAGAGGCAGGTCAGGTGGTTTGGTATTCCCATCTCTTTCAGAATTTTCCACAGTTTATTGTGATCCACACAGTCAAAGGCTTTGGCATAGTCAATAAAGCAGAAATAGATGTTTTTCTGGAACTCTCTTGCTTTTTCCATGATCCAGTGGATGTTGGCAATTTGATCTCTGGTTCCTCTGCCTTTTCTAAAACCAGCTTGAACATCAGGAAGTTCATGGTTCACATATTGCTGAAGCCTGGCTTGGAGAATTTTGAGCATTATTTTACTAGGATGTGAGATGAGTGCAATTGTGTGGTAGTTTGAACATTCTTTGGCATTGCCTTTCTTTGGGATTGGAATGAAAACTGACCTTTTCCAGTCCTGTGGCCACTGCTGAGTTTTCCACATTTGCTGGCATATTGAGTGCAGCACTTTCATAGCATCATCTTTCAGGATTTGAAATAGCTTAACTGGAATTCCATCACCTCCTCTAGCTTTGTTCGTAGTGATGCTTTCTAAGGCCCACTTGACTTCACATTCCAGGATGTCTGGCTCTAGGTCAGTGATCACACCATCATGATTATCTAGGACGTGAAGATCTTTTTTGTACAGTTCTTCTGTGTATTCTTGCCACCTCTTCTTGATATCTTCTGCTTCTGTTAGGTCCATACCATTTTGGTCCTTTATCAAGCCCATCTTTGCATGAAATGTTCCATTGGTATCTCTAATTTTCTTTAAGAGATCTCTAGTCTTTCCCATTCTGTTGTTTTCCTCTACTTCTTTGCATTGATTGCTGAGGAAGGCTTTCTTATCTCTTCTTGCTATTCATTGGAACTCTGCATTCAGATGTTTATATCTTTCCTTTTCTCCTTTGCTTTTTGCTTCTCTTCTTTTCACAGCTATTTGTAAGGCCTCCCCAGACAGCCATTTTGCTTTTTTGCATTTCTTTTCCATGGGGATGGTCTTGATCCCTGTCTCCTGTACAATGTCACGAACCTTATTCCATAGTTCATCAGGCACTCTATCTATCAGATCTAGGCCCTTAAATCTATTTCTCACTTCCACTGTACAATCATAAGGGATTTGACTTAGGTCATACCTGAATGGTCTAGTGGTTTTCCCTACTTTCTTCAATTTAAGTCTGAATTTGGTAATAAGGAGTTCATGATCTGAGCCACACTCAGCTCCTGGTCTTGTTTTTGCTGACTGTATAGAGCTTCTCCATCTTTGGCTGCAAAGAATATAATCAATCTGATTTCGGTGTTGACCGTCTGGTGATGTCCATGTGTAGAGTCTTCTCTTGTGTTGTTGGAAGAGGGTGTTTGCTATGACCAGTGCATTGTCTTGGCTAAACTCTATTAGTCTTTACCCTGCTTCATTCCATATTCCAAGGCCAAATTTGCCTGTTACTCCAGGTGTTTCTTGACTTCCTACTTTTGCATTCCAGTCCCCTATAATGAAAAGGACATCTTTTTTGGGTGTTAGTCTAAAAGGTCTTGTAGGTCTTCATAGAACCATTCAACTTCAGCTTCTTCAGCGTTACTGGTTGGGGCATAGACTTGGATTACTGTGATATTGAATGGTTTGCCTTGGAAACGAACAGAGATCATTCTGTCGTTTTTGAGATTGCATCCAAGTACTGCATTCGGACTCTTTTGTTGACCGTGATGGCCACTCCATTTCTTCTGAGGGATTCCTGCCTGCAGTAGTAGATATAATGGTCATCTGAGTTAAATTCACCCATTCCAGTCCATTTCAGTTCGCTGATTCCTAGAATGTCGACATTCACTCTTGCCATCTCTTGTTTGACCACTTCCAATTTGCCTTGATTCATGGACCTGACATTCCAGGTTCCTATGCAATATTGCTCTTTACAGCATCGGACCTTGCTTCTATCACCAGTCTCATCCAGAGCTGGGTATTGTTTTTACTTTGGCTCTATCCCTTCATTCTTTCTGGAGTTATTTCTCCACTGATCTCCAGTAGCATATTGGGCACCTACTGACCTGGGGAGTTCCTCTTTCAATATCCTATCATTTTGCCTTTTCATGGGGTTCTCCAGGCAAGAATACTGAAGTGGTTTGCCATTCCCTTCTCCAGTGGACCACATTCTGTCAAATCTCTCCACCATGACCCGCCTGTCTTGGGTTGCCCCATGGGTATGGCTTAGTTTCATTGAGTTAGACAAGGCTGTGGTCCTAGTGTGATTAGATTGACTAGTTTTCTGTGAGTATGGTTTCAGTGTGTCTGCCCTCTGATGCCCTCTTGCAACACCTACCATCTTACTTGGATTTCTCCACATGGCATGCCAAAAAAAAAACTTAGATTTAAAAGATGTAATTACATTATTTCAATCAAATGTTTTGACTTTTAGTTCTTCTAGACACTATTTTGTTTGGGCTGCATTAAAACTACCTTAGTTATGTCTTTTTGAGACTGTTAACCCAAGAATTCCATTTTGTTTGAGTTAAAATCTCCTTACAAATTCATCCAGAAGACAAGACATATTGCTTTTCTGTTTTTCTGTTCAGGCAACCACTGATAAGTAGCCTGCTGTTTATCCTCCAAACACTTAGGCCCCAAACAATGAGATCTATGAAACTGGAATAAGCCTTTTAAAAATGTGAATAATAAAGACAATTATGATAATAGAGTCCCCCTTTGTTGTTGTTCAGTTGCTCAGTTAAGTCTGACTCTTACCAGAGTCCCTCTAGTAAGCATTCAATGTTTTCTCATGCACACTTTTATTTTTTAAAGTACTCTACCAAAAACACATGCTTGAAGTTTCAGCTTGCTGATTCCAAAATATCAATTGAAACACAAAAATAAGCACTTTCATTTATTTACATTTCTATATTCACAGATACATAGAAAATACAGCATCCATATACAGAATTTTTTAAAGGAAAGAAATATGTTCACAAAGGAATGTCTCTGATGTTTACATTAATGAGTGCAAATACTGATCTCTCAAAGGTTCTCAAGACTTCCTTTATGTCCTAGACAAAGAAGAATCCTCTGATTTAATATTTAGTTTGTTCATTAATCATCACAGTTCTGCATTTTTTTTTAAGAAGGCCAATATATTTTAAAAGGGAAGAACTGCTCGCCTCTGGTTTACTTAAAATATGGCTGAAACAAGAATGAACGAATCACAGAAAATACATTTTAGTGATAAAAATATGGAAGATTAAAAACATACTCTGGCTACATTAATAAAACTTTCAAAGGATTGCAACCAATTCTGTTGCAGCTTCAGAAGTTCCTGTTTTGGCAGTTAAAAGAAGAACACGAAACATTTTGTGAATCTTTTTTCTTTGTGGATAATTAAACACAAGCCATGAGAAAACAAATGTACAGATGCACACCATATTTTCATCCTCTGTGGACTAGAGCCACGCACTGGAGACTTAATACTCAAAAGAAAAAACATTTAAACCACATTTGAGATATTACTGACTTTTCCCCCCTAAATTAATAGGTTTTGGTAGTTTTATCAAGCTTAGTCCCTGTGTTTTTTTTAAAGTGATTGAGTTTGGTTATCATCTTCTTTCCTCTTTCAGGGAGGCCAAATACATTCTCAAGTAATTGTTAAGGTGTGAGTGGGGGTGGGGGTGCCTCCAGAGAGGGAGGGATATTACCCTTCACTGGGGCTTTCTTTTCATTCATAAATGATTGCTGGTTGCTATCAAGAATTTCTCTTCTTCCCTTTGGGGGTAGGAACTGCTCATAAGTGAAAACTGATAGGTAGCATTATTCTCCTTCCTGCGCTCTGGGAATGAGCATTCTCCAAGAGCAGAGAATCAGACTCAATATCACTACTAATCACTTTTCAAACTCTAAAGAGCCACATAGAAAGGACCTAACCTGATCATTCCTAGAATTCATCTGGCAACTCAACTATTAGTGGCAATATATGTCCATTCATTTCTCTTCAGCCAACGTACAATGTGACTATGTCACAGGCCAAGGGTGACCTGACACCAGGGAGGCCACCAAGAACAGGACAGAAGATCTGCCCTCATGAAGATTGTAAGTCCAGTAGGGAGAGACATTAATCAAATCATCTCACTAACAAAAATACAGATATATTATAAAAAGTATTATCTATACAGTTACAACTATCAGAAGGAATAGGCAGAAAAGGTATACGGTGCTTTAAGGCCAAAAATAGGGGGATTTGCTATGGTAGGGGGGAAGTCAGGACAGTTTCCCTAATGAAGTTGTGATGCTGTGTACTGAGGGCCGGGGTGGGAGATTGGTGGGGGAGGGGGAGAGAGGAGGTGGAGGCAGGGAGAATATTCCAGACTCAGGGAGCAAGGAGAGAGATATGGAGCTGAAAAAAGAGAGAGAGCTACGGAGCTGAACGGAGGTCCCTGTGGCTGGATTTCAGACAGCAGAGTGGATAGGAGTGGGAGATGGTATGAAGCCATAAGTAGAGGCTTTATAATCTTCATGCAAGGAGCAGTGGGAAGACTGAAGGTGGAGGAGCGTGCTTTGTGTTAAAACCTCTCTCTGACAGCAGAACTAGCAGGAAGTTCTGGGGCAGGTGGAGGGTCTGCAGGGAATCCAGCCAGGCATGAGCACCTTGGAGGTCCCAGCAGGCTGATGCTGGACTGATGATGGTAGCCATGGAGACAAGAGAAGGTAACATCAACAGGCCAGTGGAAGTAGCCTTCACCTTGGAGAGAACGGAAATGTCAGAACAGTCCTTATCTGAAGGCTGCGGAGTCCATGCAATAGCTTTATTTCCTCTTGTCGTTGTGGGAAACCATCTGCTGTGTGCCACTGGTGCTTCTCTGACTTTTCTCTTCTTTCTGGAGAAGGAGACGTCAGCTCAGATTCCATCAGTGGTACTCCAAGGGGTGAAGGAAGGAAGTCTGAATCTGAGTTTGGGAGCAGAGAAAGAATTTTCTTTCGCTGCTCTCGCCCTCCCTGGCAACGCAATGGAGCAGGCATGGCCAGGCTTCAGGGTTTCCCTTTTTCTGGTTGCCTGTTTCTACTTAGCTAGCCCAGCTTAAGCCCCAGGCTTTATGCTTTTGTTCTCTCACACTTCTGTCACCACCAGATCATAACCTGCTCTGACTAAAGCATCTGATAAACAAATGCTCATTGAAATAGATGTAAAGGAAAAGGTGGCACATGACTTCTTCGAAAGATTCTTTTCATTTCAAAACCTAAAAAAAATCTCTAATGATGAAAAGCCACCCATCTGTCAACAGATAAATTATTTGGGAAGGTAGAATGGCATTGTTTTGCCCTGAAGTTACACTGCCTTCGCAGTCAACCATGCTCTTTCTATCATTTGCCTCTCTTCCAACCTGTGGGCAGCAGAGGTGAGGGAAAAAAAAAAATGAGGCAAAGGATTGAGGAATTTCCCACAAATGGACTGAAATATCACACACAGCCATTCACAAATCTTCCAAGATTCTATGGTTCACTCTCTAAGACAATGCATCAATTCCTGTGGTTTAAATTTAATCTGTATGCTGACAATGAGTTTATACCTTCCCTCTTGATCCCTCCTCTGAGCTCCAGACTCCTCCATCCATCCACCTACGTACTGACCTTTCTCTGCTTAGACATCTTGCAAGCATTTCAAATTTAACACATCCAAATTAGAACTTTTTTTGATCATATGATAATTCTATTTTTAATTGAGGAGGTACCATACTGTTTCCATAATAGCTGCACCAACTTTACATTCCCATCAACAGTGCACAAGGTCCCAATTTTCTACATCTTTGCCAACACTAGCTATTTTTTCTTTTATTTTTTTTTTAATTTAAATTGAAGTATAGTTGATTTACAAAGTTGTGTTAGTTGCAGGTATATAGGAGAGTGATTCAGTTGTATATACATATATTCTTTTTCAGATACTTTTCCATTATAGGTTATTATGAGATATTGAATATAGTTTCCTGTGCTATACCTTGTTGAAAGACCTTGTTGTTTATCTGTTTTACCAAACTTGAACTCTTGATGCCCCTCGAATAACCTGCAAGCCCATACTCCCTCAACTCAGTAAATGACATCAAACACCCAGAAACCCGAGGGTCACCCTGGATGCCTCCCTTTCTGTATTAGCTTCCTGTGGCTGTCTTAACAAATTGCCACAAACTTGATGGCTTAAAACAACAAACTTAGTTTCTTACTACCCTGGTGGCCAGAAATCTGAAAACAAGGTGTCAGCAGAGCTGCTCTCCCTCTGGAGGCTCCAGTGAGAATCCTTCCTTGCCTGGTCCAGCATCTAGTGGTTCCAGACATTCCTTGTGGCGGCATCACTCTGGTCTCTGTGACGGTCTTCACATTTCCTTCTCCTCTTTTGTCTGTGTTTATTATAAAATCACTTGTCATTGGATTTAGGGCCCATGCAGATAATCCAGGATGTTCACATTTGGAGATCCTTAATTATATCTGCAAAGATCTTTTTTTCCTAAATAAAGTCACAATCTCAGGCTCCAGAGATTAAACAAACTGTGGAAAATTCTTCCAAGAGATGGGAATACCAAACCACCTGAGCTGCCTCCTGAGAAATCTGTTTGCAGGTTAAGAAGCAACAGTTAGGACTGGACATGGAACAATGAACTGGTTCAAACTGGGAAAGGAGTACATCTATGCTGTATATTTGTCACCCTGCAAATTTAACTTATATGCAGAGTACATCATACAAAACGCCAGACTGGATGAAGCACAAGCTGGAATCAAGATTGCTGGGGAAAATATCAATAACGTCAAATATGCAGATGACACCACCTTTATGGCAGAAGCCAAAGAGGAACTAAAGAGCCTTTTGATGAAAGTAAAAGAGGAGATTGAAAAAGCTGGTTTAAAACTCGACATTCAAAAAACAAAGATCATGGCATCCAGTTCCATCACTTTATGGCAAATAGATGGGAAACAATGAAAACGGTGAGAGACTTTATTTTCTTGGCTCCAAAATCACTGCAGATGGTGACTGCAGCCATGAAATTAAAAGATATTTGCTTCTTGGAAGAAAAGCTATGACCAACCTAGACACCATATTAAAAAGCAGAAATATTACTTGGCTGACAAAGATCTGTATAGTCAAAGTTATAGTTTTTCCAGTAGTCATGTACAGATGTGAGAGTTGGACAATTAAAAAGGCTGAGCACCGAAGAATTGATGCTTTTGAACTGTGGTGCTGGAGAAGATTCTTGAGAGTCCCGTGGATTACAAGGTGATCAAACCAGTCAATCCTAAAGGAAATCAATCCTGAATATTCATTGGAAGGACTGATGCTGAAGGTGAAGCTCCAATACTTTGGCCACCTGATGCGAAGAACTGACTCATTGGAAAAGACACTGATACTGGGAAAGATTGAAGGTAGGAGGAGAAGGGGATGTCAGAGGATAAGATGATTGGATCGTATCACCGATTCAATGGATATGAGTTTGAGCAAACTCTGGAAAATAGTGAAGGACAGGGAAGACTGCAGTCCATGGGGTTACAAAGAGTCAACTGAGCAACTGAACAACAATAAAGCTTTTCAAGGGCCCTCATTCAACCACTATACTCCCATTGTCCCGCACAGCCAATTCATCAAGTTCTGGAGCTCCTAACTTCAAATCTTCTCACTTAGCCAAGTCTATCTGTCTTTATTGCTTTGAAGATGTCATACTTCATGGCCTCATTGCTATGACCCCAATTCAAGATACCTTTGTCTTTCTTGAGAATTTCTGCCATGGTCCCCTAGTAGCACTGTTCCCTTGTTTCCATTCTTGGCTCTAGGACAAGGGCTCAGAAGTTGTGGATCACAGGCTTAGTTGCTCTGAGGCATGTGGAATCTTCCTGAACCAGAGATCAAACCTGTGTCCCCTGCTTTGGCAGGTGGATTCTTAACCACTGGACCACCAGGGAAGTTCCATATTCCATATTATTAATCTACCTTCCCTCTTTGATTTATACCATTTTCTCCTTCTGCAATATCTATTCCTGTCTTCTGTTTCCCACATCTTAGTTGTTTTTCTACACCCAGTTCAAATCTCTCCTCCTCCAGGAAGCCCTCTGACACCACCTCCACCTCTGTTGTTCTCTCACCCCTCTGCTCTCTTCCACAAGTTCACTGCTACTCATTCCTCCAACCTGTCTAAAAGATACAAGAATAATTCTGTTTTTCACTTCACTGAATTGACATTATAGGAACTGAGACAACAAAACGTCCTGGAAACCAGCCACTGGCTATTTTTCTAGTCTCAGTTCCACCTACAACTAGCCATGTGCCCTGGAACACTTTACCTCATCTCGTGAGTTTATTTTCTTCATGGATAAACAAAAAGGTAGAGCACATTAGTTAAAGTCTCCTCTAGCTCTAAAATGCCAAGATGTTAATAATCAATCAATTTTAGCAAATCTACTTTAGAAGTGAATGTAGAGATTGAGTCAGTTAGTATGTAAGGAACTTAGACAAGTGCTGGACACTTTGGAATTCCTCAATAAATGAGTTACTGATTATTTTACCTGTCCCCACAAAAGCGGAGGTTCAGCAATTTGAATAAAGTAACCACTCAAGTTCAGCAGCTAGTAATGACAAAGCCCAAGACTTCTAGCTTTAAAAAACCAAACAACAAAAACAGCACGCTCCCCAACTCAATCTCACTGATAAAAGCAATCACTTTACATACAAGGATTTTAGTTGTACAAATATTTTGCATAACTACTATCTCATTTCATCTTTATAGCAACTCAGTGAAGCAGGTATTATTTTACTCATTTCCCAGACAAGGAAAGTGAGGTTCAGAGGGACTGAATCACTCACTAAAGATTACACAACCACCAAGTGGCTAAACTAGAACCACAATCCACAGTTTAGCCTTGTTGTTTAGTCGCTAAGTCGTTTCCGACTCTTTTGTGACACTATGGACTGTAGCCCACCAGGCTCCTCTGTCTATGGGATTTCCCAGGCAAGAATACTGGAGTGGGTTGCTATGTCCTTTTCTAGGGATTTTCCCAAGTCTCCTGCATTGTCAGGCAGATTCTTTACCACTGAGCCACCAGGGAAGCCCAAAATTTAGCCTTAAAACCTGTTATTTCTAAAATGCCACATGGCTCATGGTACTGTTCAGTTCAGTTCAGTTCAGTTACTCAGTCATGTCTGACTCTTTGTGACCCCATGACTCGCAGCACGCCAGGCCTCCCTGTCCATCACTAACTCCCAGAGTTTACTCAAACTCACGTCCATCGAGTCAGTGATGCCATCCAGCCATCTCATCCTCTGTTGTTCCCTTCTCCTCCTACCCCCAATCCCTCCCAGCATGAGGCAGGATCTTTTCCAATGAGTCAACTCTTTGCATGAGGTGGCCAAAGTAGTGGAGTTTCAGCTTTAGTATCAGTCCTTCCAATGAACACCCAGGACTGATCTCCTTTAGGATGGACTGGCTGGATCTCCTTGCAGTCCAAGGGACTCTCAAAGGTCTTCTCCAATACCACAGTTCAAAAGCCTCATTCTTCAGTGTTCAGCTTTCTTCACAGTCCAACTCTCACATCCATACATGACCATTGGAAAAACCATAGCCTTGACTAGACGGACCTTTGTTGGCAATGTAATGTCTCTGCTTTTGAATATGCTATCCAGGTTGGTCATAAAGCAAGGTGCAATTAGTAAAGTTCATTTTGTTACATCACAATTCTGCCAATAGAAAATATTTTTACCTGTACTAAAATTACACCAAAGAACATCTAAGGCAATATTTAATGAATTTAAGTGATAGTTTTTAGGTGCAGGTGATATCCCTTGAATGTTCTTCCAGATCAAGCACACACGCAGTTCCCGTTGATACTAATGGGGATCACACACCCCAACCCTTCACAGAAAACACACCCCAAACCACCAACCATTTAGGAGGTGAAAACTTCCAAGAATCAGGTTCATGTTGTCATGTGCCTTGGCACCCTGCTACCCACTGAGACTATGTGCTAACACAGTGTGGAAGCTTCATAACTTAAACTATTTTCCCATCAAACATATTTTTAAGTCTGGGGAGACCTCCCTCCAAAAAAATGATACATTTTAGGATCTATCCCAAGCCGAAGGGGAAGGTTAGGAAGCTTTCTCATTGACTTATGAGTGCTAAGTCATGTCTGACTCTTTGCAACGCTATGGATTGTAGCCCGCAAGGCTCCTCTGTTCATGGGATTCTCCAGGCAAGAATACTAGAGTTGGTTGCCATGCCCTGCTCCAGGGTATCTTCCTGACCCAGGGATCAAACCAGAGTTTCTTTCATCTCCTGCATCAGCGGGCTGGTTCTTTACTACTAGCAGCACCTGGGAAACATATATATATATATATATATATATATACACTTCATTTATTTATTTGTTTGTTTTATTTTTGTTTGTGCTGGTCTTTCATTGCTGTCTTCAGGCTTTCTCTAGTTTCGGAGAGCAGGGTCTACGCTCTAGTTACAGGCTTTTTACTGCACTGACTTCTCTTATTGGTGGAGCACTGGCTCTAGGTGTGTGGGCTTCAGTAATTGCAGCATGAGGGCCCAGCAACTGTAGCTGGCGGGCCCTAGAGCATGCAGGCTTCAGTAGCTGTGGCGCACAGGCTTCATTGTTCCGAGGCACATGGAATCGTCCCGAACCACTGATCACACCTGCATCCTCTGCATTGGCAGGCAGATTCTTATCCACAGTGCCACCAGGGAAGTCCTCATTTACTTTTTAAAAGCTTAAGAGGATTTGTATTTTCAGGCTCTTTCATCACAGCAAGTTGAGACTCAATAGCAAATTTTCAGGAGGGTCACTTTCTCCCTCTTTGAGTGGAGTTATAAGAAGAGCCCTGGACTAGAAGGCCCAGGATATGGGTTCTAGGCTGTCTTTACTCCCTTGGGCAAATCCCTTAAACTCTGAGCCTCAGTTTTCCTATTAAAAATGAAAATGGATTAAAAATGAACAAGAATAGCAGCAACAAAAATACTTGTCTTCTCCATTTCACAGGGGGTTCATGAGACAGTTTTTGTGAAAGTGTTTCGTCTTCTATAAAGCAGTCTTCAAACATAAGTGATTAGTATCTCTGCTCCAAAAAGGTGAATCTGAGACAAAAGTCCATTTTAAAAGTGTGTGTATATATTCTGCCACCTAGTGGGCACACAAAGAAATTATTTTAACTATACCATTATTGATATTAAGATAAAATTAACGAAATAAATTTTGTTAATATTTTTTAATTTTTGAATCAGTTCTCTCAGCATATCAAAATTTTATAAGCTTTTACTGACTTGATCAATGTTGTATCACTGAGGCAACAGAAAAAAAATCACCAGCAACATAATTACATAACTGTTATTTACTGGAACTAAATTTGTGATCTAACACATTTTTTCAAGTCAAATCTGTTTGTTTGTTTTCCCCCCAGTACATAGTCATTTACCCTGAGAGTAATTGCTGGGTTCCACTTTGTGCCAGAAGTACAGCCAAAAACCAAGTTCCAGCCGCCAGTGGAGCCTACATTATAGTGAGGGAGAAAGGCAATCAGTGGATGAATATGGAATATGTTAGTTGATGATGAATTCTATGAAGAGAAACAAAACAGAGTAGGGGTACTTAAGAGTGACCAGAAAGGCAGTATGTGCTCCACTTCAGATTTGGCAAAACTAATACAATTATGTAAAGTTAAAAAAAAAAAAAAGCGAAAAAGGTGGAGGGGAAAAATCATACTAATATCTGGGGGTCAAGAGTATTTCAGGCCAAGAGAATAGTACAAAATCCTAGAGGTGGAATATACCTGCTGTGATTGAAGAACAGCAAGCAGGCCCACGGAGCAGAGTAAGGAGAAGGTAGGGGTCAGGGTCGGAGAGATGGTAAGGATGCCAGTTCAGTATAGGAATTCACACTTGGCATTGGGATCTCTGAGTGAGACGGAAGGGCTTGGAGGGTTTTAAGTAGTGGAATGACCTAATAATTCTGAGTAACTCTCTAACAGCATAAAATACCAAATAACCTGACAGACAAGTCTAATGGAATGCCTGGAGAGAAATGTTTCCCATAAGAACATAAATTTTTCAAAACATTTATAAAAACAGCTCTTTACTCACAAGGAGGGTTATAGAGGAAGAATGCATAGCATCTCTACACTGAAACAAGTTAAGTCAGGCAGGCCAAAGCTATGCTACTTTTATTTGATTGTCTCAAAAAAAAAAAAAAAAGCTTTTATAACAATGGCACATAAATTCTCAAGACACTCTTCAATGAAGAAATATTTACTGAATGTCCACTATAGGCAGGTGACCTAAAAAGTTCACTTTGGGTTACAAGTCAGGGCTCTAACCTTAAAAGCACTTAAGATATATCTGAGGAGATAAAATGCATGCACATAAAAAGGTAACACAAGGTAGTATACAAACGCAGAAGAGCTGGAGCCAAGGCCACAGCATTGTGAAGAAGAGGCTGTGTTCATGTGTGAGCCACAGGAGGACACATGCCAAGCAGGAACTGAGGCAGGGGAAACGGTATGGGCAAGGTCCAGGAGAGGTGGTCTGGCTTCAGGACAGTACCCAAAAAGGTCCAGAGGTTATGCCTGGAATTGTAGACTCTGAAATTAAGTTCTGAAAGGAACTCATTACAAGAAAAAAATGTTTGTAATGATATACAGTGGTGGGTATTAACAAGACTTATTGGGATGATCATTTTGCAATACTTACAAACATTGAATCACCATGTTGGATGGCTGAAACCATACATATAATATAATGCTGCATGTTGATTTTTTTTTTTTTAAAGGAAAAGAACTGGAAGGAAATTTGGACATGATTGAATCCAGTGCTCTTGTTTCACAAAAGGAAAATCAGATCAAGATCGCAGTGGTTAGTGACATCTAGGCCTAGACCAGAGGCTTCTGTCCCTCACTTTTGCATACCACCATCAGGAAAATGACAGCGAGCCTATGGATTTGCTAAAATTACTAACCAAGTTAGGATGGAGCCTTGTGGAACCATGAGACCACGGAGAACACAGCCACTGTGGTGGTTAAAAGGATACAGGCCCAGGAGTTAGGTGATCAGCAAGGCAGAAAGAAGTAACTAGGTGGGAGATCCTGGAAAATATGTATCCGTCCCTGTCCCCGGTTCCTGACACAAGGCTCCTGAAACTCTTGTAACTTCCTGAGTGATGGAAGTGTCTTTCGTCCTAATGAGGCAACCCTGGTGGCTCCTGGACAGCCCCCTGAGTGGGGACTGGTCGCCAGAAAGAACAAGCCATGACTAGGAGCTTGGAACTTTCGGTCCCACTCCCCATTCTCTTGAGAAGGGAAAAGGGCTGAAAAGGGGGTTAATGATCAATCATGCCTGTGTCAGAGAAACCTTCATAGAAATCCTAAAAGTATGGGGTTCAGAGAGCTTCCAGGTTGCTGAACACGTGGATGTGCTGCAAAAGGGGTGCCCCTGGGAAAGCTCCACACCCCTTTCCAGGCACCATGGGTATCTTTTCCATCAGAATGATTATCTGTAGCCTTTATCCCCATGCTTTTTATTTAAAAGTAGGTAAAGAGTAAGTAAACCATTTCCTTGCATTTTGTGAGTCACTGAAGCAAATTTATCAAACCTAAAGGAGGGGATGGGGGGAACCTCTGATTTACAGTCTGTCAGAAGTACAGATGAAAACCTGGACTTGCAACTGGCATCTGAAGTTGGAGACGGGAGTTGGGGGTCAGGGGATGTGGGGGTAGTCCCATAGGACTGAGCCCCCAACCTGTGGAATCAGATGCTGTCTACAGGTATATAGGATCAGAATTAAGTTAAATTCTTAGACTCCTCACTTATTGGTATGAGGGAACAAAAGCCCAACCCCTCACACTGGACTTAGGCATAGAACCCCTTTGGTCGGCCTCCAGATAGTAACTGACCAGTACTGTGAGGCATCAGTAACAATGAACAAGGATGAGGAATCCTGACCCTGCAAACATGAGCAGAAGGCTCAGAGACTGAGATGGAGAATTCAGACTATTACAAGAGGCAGGAGGAGCTCAGATGAGAAATGACAGGGGAGGGAGTCATTTCTCCCTCCCCAGGGGAGGGGAAGGTCTTTGGGGGAAAGGGGAGGAGGTAAATTAATATGCTTTGGACTTTGTTCTCTCATCGGCTACAATTCCTACATGGATAATGCTGGTAAATAAAAGATACAAACTGGGGATATCAAGATGTGTCATCTTTATAAAGTAATACCGAATAGCTTCTAAAAAAATATACCTGTCACTTTTGCTCTAGGAAGAAGTTGGTTTTTGTTTTTTCCAGTTTTACTGAGATATAATTGACATATAACATTGTTTCAAGTTCAAGGTGTAGAACGTAATGATTTGACATATGTCAGATCAGATCAGTCGCTCAGTCGTGTCTGACTCTTTGCAACCCCATGAATCACAGCACGCCAGGCCTCCCTGTCCGTCACCAACTCCCGGAGTTCACTCAGACTCACGTCCATCAAGTCAGTGATGCCATCCAGCCATCTCATCCTCTGTCGTCCCCTTCTCCTCCTGCCCCCAATCCCTCCCAGCATCTGAGTCTTTTCCAATGAGTCAACTCTTCACATGAGGTGGCCAAAGTACTGG
Source organism: Bos indicus x Bos taurus (assembly GCF_003369695.1). Classification (NCBI taxonomy): domain Eukaryota; kingdom Metazoa; phylum Chordata; class Mammalia; order Artiodactyla; family Bovidae; genus Bos; species Bos indicus x Bos taurus. The sequence continues at coordinate 51,621,020 of NC_040078.1, read as the reverse complement.
AGTTTCAGCTTCAGCATCATTCCCTCCAAAGAAATCCCAGGGCTGATCTCCTTCAGAATGGACTGGTTGGATCTATCACCACACATAGTGCCTTTTTTTTTTTTTCTTGTGATGAGAACTTTAAAAAATTACTCTTGGGCTTCCCTGGTGGTCCAGTGGTTAAGAATCTGCCTTGCAATGCAAGGGACACTGGTTTGACCTCTGCTCCAGGAAGATCCCACATGCCTCAGAGCAATTAATCTCATGTACCACAATCTCTGAGCCCACGCTCTAGAGCCCTTGAGTTGCAACTACTGAAGTCCAAGTGCCCTAAAGCCCGTGCTCAGCAACAAGAGAAGCCAGTGCAATGAGAAGCCCTAGCACAGCTGTGAAGAGCAGCCCCTGCTGACAGCAACTAGAGAAAGCACTCTCACAAAAACAAAGACTCACCACAGACAAAAAAAAAATTTTTAATCTACTCTTTTGATAAACTTTCAAGTAGAAAAGGTTAATGTGGGTTTTTTTTCCCATTCCAGACTCCGCTGTTTTTTCCACTAATGTTCTTTTTCTATTCCAAGATCCGCAAAATAATACATTACTTTAGTAAAGAATCTTTTGACAACGTTCTTAATTTTAATATCATCTGGTTTATTTACATTTTCTTTTCATAGGTTTTTTGTGTGTCAAAACGTTTTTCCCTCAGATCACCTATCAGTTCAGTTCAGTTCAGTCACTCAGTCATGTCCGATTCTTTGAGACCCAATGAATCACAGCACGCCAGGCCTCCCTGTCCATCACCAACCCCCGGAGTTCACTCAAACTCATGTCCATCGAGTCGGTGATGCCATCCAGCCATCTCATCCTCTGTCGTCCCCTTCTCCTCCTGCCCCCAATCCCTCCCAGCATCAGAGTCTTTTCCAATGAGTCAACTCTTCGCATGAGGTGGCCAAAGTACTGGAGCTTCAGCTTTAGCATCCTTCCTTCCAAAGAAATCCCAGGGCTGATCTTCAGAATGGACTGGCTGGATCTCTGTGCAGTCCAAGGGACTCTCAAAAGTCTTCTCCAATACCACAGTTCAAAAGCATCAATTCTTCAGCACTCAGCCTTCTTCACAGTCCAACTCTCACATCCATACATGACCACTGGAAAAACCATAGCCTTGACTAGACGGACTTTTGTTGGCAAAGTAATATCTCTGCTTTTCAATATGCTATCTCGGTTGGTCATAACTTTCCTTCCAAGGAGTAAGCGTCTTTTAATTTCATGGCTGCAATCACCATCTGCAGTGATTTTGGAGCCCCCCAAAATAAAGTCTGACACTGTTTCCACTGATTCCCAATCTATTTCTCATGAAGTGACAGGACCAGATGCCATGATCTTAGTTTTCTGAACGTTGAACTTTAAGCCAACTTTTTCACTCTCCTCTTTCACTTTCATCAAGATCACCTATATTTTCTATTAAAAATTTTGAAGTATTGTTTTTGACATTTAACTTCTTAACCCATCTAGAATTGATTTTCAGTTCAGTTTAGTCACTCAGTTGTGTCTAACTCTTTGCGACCCCATGGACTGCCACACGCCAGGCTTCCCTGTCCATCACCAACTCCTGGAGCTTGCTCAAACTCATGTCCATTGAGTCAGTGATGCCATCCAACCATCTCATCCTCTGTCATCCCCTTCTCCTTCTGCCTTCAATCTTTCCCAGCATTAGGGTCTTTGATGGATTTGATTTGATGGTGCAAATTAAAGATCCAGTGTCATCTTTTTCCAAATGGACTTATTCTCAGTTTTATCTGAGAATATATTTGTTTATATATTTTAGTATCTTCTTATTGAGTTCTATAAAAATTTTTTTGAGATATTGATTGGAATTTCATTGAAACTTCAAAACAATTTGGAAAAAAGTGAAACCATTACAATATTGAATCTTTCTTCCTTTCTTTGGTCAAATTTTATCTCTACATTTATTTGAGTCTTCCTTCTTTGATGTATCCTAGTTAAGTTTTATAAGTCTTATATGTCTTCCCTAAGTATTTAATATTCTCTGACACTGTTGAAAATGGTGTCTTCTTTTGGAAACATTTTCTAATTGTTTGTTGTCATGTAGAATCTGGTATTCAGCCACCTTGCTAAAAGCTGTTACGAATAATGACAGACTTACTTCCTCCTTCCCAATCCTATGCCTCTTATTTCTTTCTTTTGGCATCTTTCACTGACTATGCCCTACACTCGAAGTGATGATGAGAGCATTATTGTCTTGATAGGGTTCAGGACACACTACCACAAAATACAACTCCTTGGCTCTTTGACTAACTTAAGCTGAAGAAGTTTGAGAAAAAGACAGAAACTGGAAAGTCATGGTAGCTTCATCCCCTTGCCCTTCTTCCCTGAAACAGGTCTTAAAACTTCCAGGTGAGTGATACACTCTCTGTACCAGGAGGAAGGAAGAAATTCTTTTTTTGTTGTTTTCAAAATAAAACTTCAAAAAAAATTTTTAATTACTTTTTAATTGGAGAATAATTGCTTTACAATGTTGTGTTAGTTTCTGTTATACAACGTGAATCAGCTGTAAGCATACATATATCCCCTCCCTCTTGAACCTCCCTCTCACCACCCTAATCTCATTGTTCTAGGTTATCAGGGAGCATCAAGGTGCTCCCTGTGCTATACACCAGCTTCCTGCTAGCTAACAATGCCAGGGTAGTGTATATGCTACTCTCTCAATTTGTCCCACTTGCTCCTTCTCCTTCTGTGTCCACAAGTTCATTCTCTACATCTGTATCTCTATTCCTGCCCTGTGAATAGGTTCACGGGTACTATTTTTCTAGATTCAATATATATGCATTAATATAAAATATTTGTTTTTCTCTTTCTGACTTACTTCACTCTGTATGACAGACTCTAGGTTCATCCACATCACTACAAATGATCCAGTTTTATTCCTTTTAATGGCCAAATAATATTCCATTGTATATATGTACCACAACTTCTTTATCCATTCATCTGTCGATAGACATCTAGGTTGCTTCCATGTCTTGGCTATTGTAAATAATGCTGCAATGAACTTTAGATACATGGATCTTTTGAATTATGGTTTTCTCAGGGTATACACCCAGTAGTGGGATTCTTAAATCATATGTTTATTCTTAAGGAATCTTCATACTATTCTTCATAGTGGCTGTATCAACATACATTCCCACCAACAGTTCAAGCAGATTCCATTTTTTCCATACCCTCTCCAGCATTTATTGTTTACAGATTTTTTGATGATGGCCATTCTGACCAGGGTGAGGTAATACCTCATTGTAGTTTTGATTTGCATTTCTCTAATAATGAGTGATGTTGAGCATATTTTCATGAGTTTGTTGGCCATCGGTATATCTTCTTTGGAGAAATGTCTGTTTAGGTCTGGAAAGAAGAAATTCTTACCACTAGAATCAGGGAATTTGAAACCAAGAAATTTATATAAGCAAGATTTTGATAATCACTACCCTCCTAGTCACTTCTTCACCACTTACTACCCTTAGCTCAAACCCCTTTGTCTCATCAATTCTTCACAGATTTATTATTTCTTCGTTTAAAAGGTACAAAAGCTTTCTACTCTGGTCACTTCTTTGGGTTTTAATTCCCTTGTGAAGTCTCCCACATACATTAAAAATTCAGTAAAATCTGTGTGCATTTTTCCCATTACACTTTGTTATTTTAATTTTCAGAGCAGCCAGGGAACCCTAATTGTGGACTGAATTGCATCTCCCAAAAAGGTATGCGTAAATCAGAAGCACACACATCCCCCATATCTGCAAGTGTGACTTTATTTAGAAATAGGGTCTCTGCAGACATAATCAAGATGTAAGGTGGCGTATCTATAAGACAAGGAATGCCAAAGATTGCCAGAAACACCAGAAGCTGAGAGAAGAGCATAGGGCAGTTTCTTCCCTGGAGTACATCCCTCTGGATGCCTTCATCTCAGACTCCAACTCTCTGGAACTGAGAGAACACATTTCTGTTGTTTTAAGTTACCCAGATTGGGGTACTTGGCTACAGCAGCCCTAACAGACTAATACAGCATCTCTTAAGAATAACGATCTTAAAAAGAGTAATGAGTCCACAAGACAAAGACAGAAGAATTTTTTATTTACTTTGAAATTATCATTTCTACCATTTCAATTTGTCAAATTGATTATTTGTCAAATAAATATCACATAATTATCCTTAAAGATCAACCAGAAAAGAGGAAAGTATCACCTTGATTTATGGCCTCACAACCTAAATTTACTCTTTCTGTGCGTGCTAAGTCACTCCAGCTGTATCCGACTCTTTGCGACCCTATGGATCGCAAAGGACCCTATGATCCTACCAAGCTCCTCTGACCAGGGGAGTCCCCAGGCAAGAATACTTGAGTGGGTTGCCATGTCCTCCTCCAGAGGATCTTCCCAACCCAGGGATCGAACCAGGCATTATCTCCTGCAACTGCTGTATTGCAGGCAGATTCTGTACTACTGAGCCACCAGGGAAGCCCTTACTCTTTCCAAGGAGCATTTTAATCTACAGATAATGGCTTTATAAATGGTCTACCATCTTAGAAACTACTATTGCTTAGTCTTTTAATCCTAAGATGATGTTTTATATCCTTCTCCACTTTAGAAAACTGTTATGTTAATGGACCTTTGTTAGCCAACGACTGTTCATGGTAAATCAGTAAAGCACTTCTTTTGATCATGGTACATATAAAATATTCATTCTGCTTTTTTTCCCCTCTTTTCCTTTTTCTGAAATTGAAGTACAGGTGATTTACAATGTTGTGTTAGTTTCAGGTATAGAGAAAGTGATTCATACAAAAATATGTTGAAAATGTATTAAACAAATATAAAATATATATTAATATATATGTATTTTATATTTTATAATATATATAAAATTCTGCTTTTAAAATGAACTTTGCTTGGATAAAAATTTCTGAATCATTGAAAGGCAGACAATCAGATCACTAGAGTTGCAGTCTCATGTTACATATTCACTTGTTAATTTTCACACCCAATAAGAAAGATAAAATTTAGAGGAATACTTTTAATTCACAAAATCCTGGCAAATTTTGTTGTTTTTTTTTTAAGTGAGATTATGGTATAATAAAAATTAAATACTTGGTCTTTGTTCCAGGTCCTGGCACAGATATCCTAAAACCCTTGGAATCTCTGGAGTGTGAAATGTCTTTTGTATGATAAAGAGAGGATTCGAGTAGGAGCCCCTAGATATCTCCAAGATGGGATCCTCATCAAGAGAAAAACCAACCAGGTGGCAATAGGATTAGAACTTTTAGCCCTACTTCTCTGACCTGTGGGAAGATGAGAGGGACCTGGAGTTTGAGTTCAGTTATCAATGGCCAATGGACTTACCTGGTGGCTTAGATGGTAAAGCATCTGCCTACAATGCAGGAGACCCAGGTTCAATCCCTGGGTTGGGAAGATATCCTGGAGAAGGAAATGGCAACTCACTCCAGTATTCTTGCCTGGAAAATCCCATGGACAGAGGAACCTGATAGGCTATAGTCCATGGGGTCACAAAGAGTCAGACAAGACTGAGTGACTTCACTTTCACTTTCTTTATCAATGGCCAAAGATTTAATCAGTCACGCCTGCAAAGTAAAACCTAGCTTAAAATCCCTAAATGATGGGACTCTGGGAGCTTCTAGGCTGGTGAACACAATGATATGCTGGGAGAGTGGCATGCTTCCCACCTTGCCCTGTGCATCTCTTCATTTGGCTGTTTCAGGGTTGTGTCCTTTATGATAAACTCATAAACATAAGTAATGTTTTCCAGAACTCTATTATTTAATAAATGCTCTTCCTAGTTAAATTAGCTAGGGTAGATTCTGTTCTTTGCAATTAGAAACCCTAACTGATGCAGTGAGGTATCCTGGGCATAAGCAGGAGCTAACAATAGTACCCTTACTCCACTGTTCACTTTAAGTACATCACAGTTGCAATTAACATGGGCCTGGTTAACAGCCATATAGAGTACTATGTGGTATAAAATATATACATATATATTTGGTCTTTCCCACCCCTGGTGGCTCAGTCAGTAAAGAATCCATCTGCAATGCAGGAGACCCAGGTTCAATCCCTGGGTCAGGAAGATCCCTGGGTTGGGAAGATTCCTGGGTCAGGAAGATACTCTGGAGAAGGAAATGGCAACCCACTCCAGTATTCTTGCCTGGGAAATCCCGTGAACAGAGGAGTTTAGCGGGCTACAGTCCGTGGGGTCACAAAGAGTGGGACACAAACCACCATTCCTCACACAGAGCTCCTAAAAACCTTAGAATTTCTTCAGCAACTGAAGTGCCTTTTGTTATTCACAAGAGGCCCCCCAGGACCACACCCGAATTTATGCTAACAATGTGGCTCAGGGTAAGGCTCCTTAGATCCACAGCAGCTGGTCACCAGAAAGACCAAACACTTGATGAACAAAACACTTCCCATATCTCACCCTATGCATCTCTTCCTTGTGAGTGTTCCTGTGTTGTATTTTATTTATTTATTTTTTGGCCATGCTACACAGCATGTGGTATCTTAGTTCCCTGACCAGGGATCAAACCCATGCCCCTTGCTTGTATTAGAAGCTCTGAGTCTTAACCACTGGACCACCAGGGAAGTCCCTGAGTTGTATCCTTTATGAAGTGAAGTGAAAGTCGCTCAGTCATGTTCAACTCTTTGTGACCCCATGGACTGTATTCTGGAATTCTCCAGAATACTGGAACTGGTAGCCTTTCCCTTCTCCAGGGGATCTTCCCAACCCAGGGATCGAACCCAGGTCTCCCACATTGCAGGCGGATTCTTTACCAGCTGAGCTACAAGGGAAGCCCAAGAATACTGGAGTGGGTAGCCTATCCCTTCTCCAGAGGATCTTCCCTACCCAGGAATTGAACTGGGATCTCCTGTGTTGCAGGCAGATTTTTTAACAACTGAGCTATGAGGGTGTATAATAAACCTTAAAATGTAAAGGTTTCTGTGAGTAGTTCTAATGAATTACAAATCTGAGGAGGGGGTGATGGGAACCCCTAAATTTGTAGCTGGCTGAGCAGAACTATGAGTAGCCAAGGTAACTCATTTATGGATGGTGTCTGATATAGAGGCAGTCTTGTGAAACAGAGCCCTTAATTTGTGGGGTCTGTGCTAACTACAGACACTAAATGGCAGAATTGAATTAAATTTTTGGAAATACGGTTGGTGTTGAAAAATTGGAGGACTGTGTCAGAAAATCCACACAGTATACTATCTGGTTTGACTTTAAAAGTTTTCTATGAAGGAGACACATATTAAAAATAACAATAATGCAAACAAATAATAATAATGTTAATAAAATGACAAAACTGACATAAACTCAAGCTTTCCATTAACCAAGAAAGAGTATGGTTAATTAACCAACCAAGACAGACTAATTAGATATTATAAGCAGTCATCCAACAAATAAGAAAGTAATCTGCTTTTTAAAAGAATTTCATGCTATTGAAATAAAGCTTGAAGATCGACGTTTGAAATTATTTCCATTGTTTGGTAATTTTATTTCCCAAAACATTCACTGAATATTCATTGGAAGGACTGATTCGGAAGCAGAAGCTACAACTCTTTGGCTACCTGATGGGAAGAGTCAACTCATTAGAAAAGACCCTGATTCCAGGAAAGATTGAGAGCAGGAGGAGAAGGGGACGACAGAGGATGAGATGGTTGGATGGCATCCCCGACTCAATGGACATGAGTTTGAGCAAACTCTGGAAGACAGTGAAGGACAGGGAAGCCTGGTGTGCTGCAGTCCATGGGGTCGCCAAGAGCTGGACACTACTTATCGACTGAACAAAAATAACAAAGTTCACCTTTAAGGCATAGTATCAATAAAAAAGACTTGGAGGCATAATTTATCACTTGTTTAGAAATTTCAAATGAGTTTTGAACCTGTTTGTTAAAAATATTAAAAATGCAAAATCTCCCAATTCACAAAAATATCGATTTCCACCAAGAGAGAAAAAAATTTACTATCCAGATTTAACAAAACCTGCAAAATTGGTGGACTGAAATGAAGAATGAGTATCAAGATTCAGAAAGTACAGACAACTGTGTATTTCCATTTGACTCTATATCTTGGTGAGATAGCTCTATCAGCTAGGGCTATCCTTAAAACCAAATACCAAAGCAGACTGAAAGTCAGTTAAGTTGCTCAGTCGTGTCCGACTCTTTGCGACCCCATGTACTGTGTAGTCTACTCCGTCCACGGGATTCTCCAGGCAAGAATACTGGAGTGGGTTGTCATTTCCTTCTCCAGGGGATCTTCCTGATTCAGGGATCGAACCCAGGTCTCCTGCATTGCAGGCAGATGCTTTAACCTCTGAGCCACAAACCCTCTTAAGCAGACTGAACTAGATCTTTATCACAAAGTGTTAACCAAGACTTTAACTAGCAAATGTGTGTAAATATGTCATTGCTTTCATTTTATCACTCATTATGTTAAATATTGTGGGTGTATGCTAAACTTATTGTTTTTACTAATGGAGTATTTGATCATGCCAAAAAATTTTAGATGTGTCTAGGTCAGTGTTTTCCAAAGTATGGTCTATAGACCTCTACATCAGAATCAGAATCCCACACAGTACTCTTCAAATGCTGTTGCGAGTACTGTTCAAGACAAACAGCAACAAATGGAGATATTCTCCCTGGGTATATTAAGAGGGACTGAAAGAGAAACATGGAACAATTTTATCACCATATGGATTCCCTGTAATTTAATGGTTTGTCTTTGACGAATTTCAAGACACTGGTGAAATGCTTCCAAAAATTAATTTAAATTTGCAGCACTTCAACATAGATTTCATGTTAAGTTAAAATTGGCATTAGTAAGAAACATGGATGTTATACAACCACCAACTTCATTTAAGGGGTTTTGTCTACTTAGTGAACTGGAAAAAGAAACCAGAGACAGGGAAGTCATGGATGGAAGGAAATGAATGAATGTGGCCAGAAGGAGAGCAGCAGAGATGGTCCTTCTACAGGATCTTCTTGCTCCCAGTTTCTGAAACTCCTAAAAAGAGACTTACATTTCCACTGCCTTTTATCTACCCACCTTGAGTTACTGAACCAAACTTGGGTCCATTTGCCCAAGGCACAGCAAAGCCAATCGATTGACACCAAGTTGTGGTGAAGGAAAGTATAGCATTTACAAAAAGGCGCCCAATATGGGGCCAAGCATGGAGAATGAGCAGCTAATGCTCAAAAGATGGGAACTCCCTGGTGACTTTCAGGGAAGGATTTTTAAAGACTGTGAGGGGAAGGATGTGTGATCAGCTTATGCACAATTCTCTGATTGGCTGATAGTGAGGTAACAGGATGATGTTTCTGGAACCTCAAACCTCAGTAACCAGAACCTTGTTAACTTTCTGGTTCCAGCTGGTCTGGATTTACTTGCTGGTGGTCAGCAGGCAGGTAACTTCTTGCACCTAATGGGAGTTTTAGCATCTGCAGAACAATTCAAGCATATGGCTCAGGATATTATCTACAGCCCTTGAGGAGGAACTAAAGGTCCTTGACTTTGTTTACAGCTTTTGCTTGCTTGACTATTTTCCTTTGTTTCTGCATTTTCTCACTTCTCTGATTAAAATTTTTTAAAGAAATCAAGGAAAGCATAGGAGGCTAAATCTTTTCTACAAACAAGAGGCAGGGGATGTGGTAATTGACTCTCTGAATATCATACTACCTAGTAGCTCAGTGGTAGAGAATCCACCTGCAATGCAGAAGATGCAGGAGATATGGGTTTGATCCCTAGGTCAAGAAGATCCCCTGGAGGAAGAAATGGCAACCTACTACAGTACTCTTGCTGGGAAATTCCATGGACAGAGGAGTCTGATGAGTTATATAGTCCATGGGCTCTCAAAGAGTGGGACATGACAGAGGGAGTAAAACACACACATTGTACTTTTGAGAGACAACTTGTTTATTAGCCTAAGAGATCAAGATAACAGATTTATCTGATCATCAATAATTTGAATTGCATTATTTTTTTGTAAAGCTTATTACCAAGAAACATGAGCATTATTGATTCTGACTTACTTTCAAATCTCAGCCTTTCTAGGTAAATAAATATATAGATGTTATATGTTTGAGGATCTAGCTATACAAAAATTTTTTTTGGTCAAGTAATTTTATCATGTTAATATCATCAAAAATATTTTTACCACTAGTAATACTTTAAAATTTACCTGTGTGTTAATAATTATCCCTCAAAAGTACAATAAAACAAATTCAGAGGAAAACAAACCAAAATGAACAAGAATTTCTTTACCTTATCAAGAGCTGTATTCCAGTTTGTCAAAATAAAATTCCTCTATTGTTTATTTGTTTCTTAGGAGCCTTTGTGTACATTATAAATTTTACCTATGTGTCAACAGTTTAAGAAATGGCCAAGTTAAAATGTACAGTCCCCCAATAGAAATTTATCCTTAAAATTTATTAGGTCTGAACAAAGAGTCAGAATTCACTAAAATTAACAATATAAAAGCTCCTAAGAAATAAAAGAATAAGCAATAAAAGAGTTTTGACAAATTGGTTTGCTTTTCTTTAAATTTGTTTTGAGCACTATAACTAATTTTGCTGTCTTAGCTCTTTCTCTGATTTGTTCAGAGGGGATTTTATTCTTTTTTTTCCCCTTTTCCTAGAATTGTAGAGAAATTCACTCAGTTGTGTCCGACTCTTTGTGACCCCATCAACTGTAGCCCGCCAGGCTCCTCTGTCCATGGAATTCTCCAGGCCAGAATACTGGAGTGTGTAGCTGTTCCTTTCTCCAGGGGATCTTCCCAACCCAGGGATCGAATCCAGGTCTCCCGCATTGCAGGTGATTCTTTACCATATGAGCCACCAAGGATGCCCCTTATGAACCCTTTCCCCCCCTTATGGACCACTTATTTTAGTTCTGATCAAAGAATTCAGTTATTGGAAAGACTCATTGGATTACTGAAAGAACTTTTTCAGCCCCTCTTACATGGATCATGATTGTCAAAGAGAGTCAAAAGACTAGGTGTAAAGTTTTCCTCTGGTTTGTTCGCTTTCTCAATACAATAGAGAATACATTTGTAAACTTTCAGTCAATTAATGTGTTTAGATACATAGGGTTTATATAATTTCAATGATATTTGAAAGCTGGCTGCCCATTTAAATTGCTGGAACCCCACAAAGTATTAAGGGGCTCCCGAATTCACTCTTCCATACAAGATAGTCTCTTCTGCAATCAGTATAGAGCCCTGTCAGGGAACTTGAGGCTTCTTTCCAAGCCCAGTTAAAGGCACTGTCTCCTACTTTTACTTTGGCAAGTGGATTTCTCTGTTCCCTTTATCTCTTTGTCTCCTACATTTTCACATTTGGTGAAGAGTGGGTCTTTAGACCTGAAAAGATATTTTCCCAAAGAAGATGTACAGGTGGTCAATAAGTGCATTAAAAAAATGCTCAGCATTATTAATCATCAGGGAAATGGAAATCAAAATTCTCACATCTGTCAGAATGGCCATCATCAAAAGGACCACAAGTAACATATGTTGGTGAGGATATAGAAAAAAGGGAACCTAGTACACTGCTTGTGGGAATGTAAATTGCTACAGCCACTATGAAAAATAGTATGGAGGCCCCTCAAACAACTAAAAATAGAATTACTGTAGGATCTAGCAATTCTACTCCTGGTTATATATCCAAAGAAAATGAGAACACTAATTCTAAATGATAAATGCACCCCAATGTTCATAGCCACATTATTTGCAATAGTCAAGATATGGAAGCTATCTAAGTGTAAAATCAACAGATGAATGGGTAAAGAAGATGTGGTATATAAACACAATGGACTACAACTCAGCCATAAGAAAGAATGACATTTTGCATTTTTCAACAACATGGTTAGACCTGGAGGATATTACAGTGAGTGAAATAAGTCAGATAGAGAAAGACAAATACTGTATGTTATCACTTATATGTGGACTTGAAAAAATAAAATAAACAAGTGAATATAGCAAAACAAAAACAGAAATATAGAGAACAAACTAGTGGTTATCAGTGAGGAGAGGGAAGAGGGAGGGGCAATATAGGGGATTAAGAGTTACCAACTACTATGTATAAAATAAGTAAGACACAAGAGTGTATTGTACAGCACAGGGAATATAGGCAAAATTTTATAATAACTTTAAATGTAGTACAATCTATTAAAAATATTTATTCCTGTGTTGTATATCTGAAACTAATATAATATTGTACATCAACTATAATAATAAAGAAAAGAGTAGGTCTTTAGAAACAAATCATTTATTCATTATTAGATCACTATTAATGAACATCTGCTATTTGTTGGCTATTCTACTAGGTTAAAGAGCAAAACAGATAAAAATCCATTCTCTGAATTTCCATTCAAGGAAGATATAGATATTAAAAAACAATTATATAAGGTATCAGATGGTTATATGTGCTATGGAGACAATTTGGGAAATGAATAGGGAGTATAGGGGCGGTGGTGGTGGTTGCTTTTTAAATAGGATGGTGAGAGAAGCTGTCACCAGTAAGGTGAGTAGAAAAGTGATGGATTAAGAAATACAGTATAGGGACCTCCCCTGGTGGTCCAGTTGTTAAGACTCTGCACTTTCATTGCAGGGGCCTTGAGCTCAATCCCTGGCTCAGTCTTAGGGATTGGTTAGTTCTGGTTGAGAACTACCTGGAGATACTGGCTGGAGAACTAATATCCCACATACTGTGGGGTGCACCCAAAGAAAAAAGGAAGTACAACATAATTGGCCATTCGAGGTTCATTGTCATACATTTAAAGGAATACCTGACAGCATGGTTGTGCATTTTCCTTTAGCCAAACCAGCTGCAAGATGCAGGGCAGATGTAGGCTTAACAAGGATTTAATTTAAGCTTTAACAAGGGCTTAATAAAGGTTGTGATCTTGCCATGCATGAAATGAGGAGGAAGCAAGAGGAGACAGAGGAGTTAAGGGTGATCACAAGAAGGGATTATCATGATTGACCACACAGCATCAAGTTGGATAATAAAGGAAGAGAGGACAGTAGGTGAGGGATAGTGAAAAGGTGATCGCATTGATGGATGTCTGATCCAGTGAAGGTGAAGGATGGTTGGGTTCCCTAAGTTTCTGATTCTCTTCTAGAACAGAAATCAAAGGTCCCTTGGGGTTCGATCCTTTATTTTTATTTTAGAGAGTAGGGCTCACCAATGTCTCTCTTCAGTGCCTTTGGTCAGGAAGTGCCTGAAAATGCAATCAAGCCCAAACAACAGTCATTCAGTTGGTCAGTTGATTCAAAAGGGCTAGGAATTTCTGAGGCCATCCAGATTAGGTTATTATAGTAGTTTCACAGAGACATTTTTTGTAACTTTCTACTGTACATGATTTAGATTTTTTTGATAGAAATTCTTTGTGTCATACAGTTTCACCATTCTAGATGCAAAATTAACTTTCTTTTAGTGTTTTCCAGTGTTATTTTTCCACTAAAAAAAAATCTTCATACATGGGATTAATGAGGAAGAATTTTACAAATAAATTTTCTTAATCTGATTAAATTCTTAGGCTTTGTATTATACAAAATTTATGGCTTCTCTTTTCACAGATGGAGCCCCTGTCAACTGCCCACCCTCCCAAAATTATTTCTTTGTAATCTTTACCTATTTGAAATGATTATATTAAAATAATTACTTACTAAACATGTTCATTCACATTCAAATTTGAAACTTTTATGGTTTAATGTATATATATATATATATATATATATATATACACACACACACACACATATAAAATATATTTAATACTATTTCCAAACTAAATAAATTTGTTAGAGAAAATTGTAAGCTTATACCTACTGGTAAATGTTATACATTTTATTGTCAAAGTCATTTAAAATCTTGTATAATTTCACTTTTTAAAAAGTGAATGGATATATAAGAGCTAAAAAGTCACAAATAATATTGATTTCTAAGGAAAGTAAATTCAAAAATTCAAGCCAACAAATTGAATAGGCAGGAAGCAAGACTAGGACTAGTCACGCCTCACCTTGAAGTTAGGAAATGTGCTATTTGATACAAAACACTGTTTCATGCTTTGTTGACTAACTGGCTCTGTTTCTTCAAACAATTATGGAATAGCCTACAAGCATACACAGAAGAACCATACAAAAAAGATCTTCATGACCCAGATAACCACACTCACTCACCTAGAGCCAGAAATCCTAGAATTCAAAGTCAAGTGGGCCTTAGGAAGCATCACTAGAAACAAAGCTAGTGGAGGTGATAGAATTCCAGTTGAGCTATTTCAAATCCTAAAAGATGATGCTGTGAAAGTGCTGCACTCAATATGCCAGCAAATTTGGGAAACTCAGCAGTGGCCACAGGACTGGAAAAGGTCAGTTTTCATTCCAATCCCAAAGAAAGGCAATGCCAAAAAATGTTCAACTACCACACAATTGCACTCATCTCACATGCTAGCAAAGGAATGTTCAAAATTCTCCAAGCCAGGCTTCAACAGTACATTAACTGAGAACTTCCAGATGTTCAAGCTCAATTTAGAAAAGGCAGAGGAACCAGAGATCAAATTGCCAAAATCCACTGGATCATTGAAAAAGCAAGAGAGTTCCAGAAAAAACATCTACTTCTGCTTCATTGACTACGCCAAAGCCTTTGACTGTGTGGATCACAACAAATTGTGGAAAATTCTTAAAGAGGTGGGACTACTAGACCACCTTACCCGCCTCCTCAGAAATCTGTATGCAGGTCAGGAAGCAACAGTTAGAACCGGACTGGTTCCAAATGGGGAAAGGAGTACGTCAAGGCTGTATATTGTCACCCTGCTTATTTAACTTACATGCAGAACACATCATGTGAAATGCCAGGCTGGAATCAAGCTGGAATCAAGATTGCTGGGAGAAATATCAATAACTTCAGATACGAAGAAGACATCACCCTTATAACAGAAAGCAAAGAGGAATTAAAAATCTCTTGATGAAAGTGAAAGAGGAGAGTGAAAAATCTGGCTTAAAACTCGACATTCGGAAAACTAAGATCATGGCATCTTGTTCCATCACTTCATGGCAAACCGATGGGGAAACAATGGAAACAGTGACAGACTTTCTTTTCTCGGGCTCCAAAATCACTGCAGATGGTGACTGCAGCCATGAAATTAAAAGACGCTCCTTGGAAGAAAAGCTATGACCAAACTAGACAGCATATTAAAAAGCAGAGACATTACTTTGTCAATAAGGGTCAGCCTAGTCAAAGCTATGGTTTTTTCCAGTAGTCACATATGGATGTGAGAGTTAGACTGTAAAGAAAGCTGAGCACCGAAGAATTGATGGTGTTGGAGAAGACTCTTGAGATTCCCTTGGACTGCAAGGAGATCAAAGCAGAGAATCCTAAAGGAGATCAGTCTTGAACATCCACTGGAAGGACTGATGCCGAAGCTGAAGCTCAACACTTTGGCCACCTGATGTGAAGAACTGACTCATTGGAAAAGACCCTGATGCTGGGAAAGATTGAAGGCAGGAGGAGAAGGGGACAGCAAAGGATGAGATGGTTGGATGGCATCACCGACTTGATGGGTATGAGTTTGAGCAAGCTCCCAGAGTTAGTGATGGACAGGGAAGCCTGGCGTGCAGCAGTCCATGGGGTTGTAAAAAGTCAGACACAACTGAGAGACTGAACTGAACTGACCTGAGTAAAAATTGGCTTTTGGATTAAGCAATGCAGAAGTAACAAATATTTTTATTTATTTGTTTATATGTTGGCTGCACAGAGTCTTTGTTGTTGTGCTGGCTTCTTGAGTTGTGGCACATGGGCTCTAGAACCCTCAGGCTCAGTAGTTGTGATCCCTGGGCTTAGCTGCAGTATGTGGTATCTTAATTCCCTGACTGACAGAACCCAGATCCCCTGCATAAGGAGTGTAGAGTTTTATCCACTGGGCCACCAGGGAAGTGCCACAAATATTTTTATTTTTAGTGATGAATCAACTCCTATGTCTATATATATATTTTATGGCCTCCAAATTTCTATACAAAACCGTTTGTAAAATTAAAATTCTTTTCACTGTGAGTTCTGGGGATACTTATGACCTCATGGAAGACCAGAGAGATAGATTTCCTTTTGTTGAACATGATGATGGAAAGAAGAATGGGAACTTTAAAATGTCTTTTAGCTACATTCATGTGATATCTGACTTTAAACTAAAATGAATATTTCATGGAACTATGTTTGATGCTTTTCTTAAAAAAAGTCTCAGTCTTTTTTTGTGTGTGTGTGTGTGACCCCCGCCAGACTCCTCAGTCCATTGAATTCTCCGGGCAAGAATACTGGAGTGGGTTGCCATTTTCTTCTTCAGAGGATTTTCTGTACCCAGCAATCAAATCCAGGTTTCCTACATTGCAGGCAAATTCTTTACCATCTGAGCCACCAGGGAAGACCCCCAAAATGTAATTACAACTATTTCCACTTGTCATACAATATTCCTGTGATATCCAAGTCTTAAACTATACTTTCTTTTCAATATTTCAGAAGCTACTTTTCTCTATATGTCTTTCTATCACACGTTCCTGGCACATCTCAGTATTGGATAAAAGCAACTATCTTCTCCATTACAGTCGCCAATTTCTCAACTGTCTCAAATATGTCTTACTAACACACCTTTCCCTAGTCAGCTTTTTCTCCTGTTCTCTATAATTTTTTTTTTTTTTTTTAAGATTTATTTACTTCTTTGGCTGGCTGCACTGGGTCTTTGGGTCTTAGTTGTAGAACAAAGAATCTTTTTTTTTTTTAAGTTGCAGCATGCTCCTGCATTGGGAGCTCAGAGTCCTAGCCACTAGACCACCAGAGAAGTCCTCGTCTATGAAGAAATGAAAGTGTTAGTCACTCAGTCATGTCCATCTCTTTGCGACCCATGTACTACAGCCCACTAGCCTTCTGTCCATGAAATTCTCCGAGCAAGAATACTGGAGTGGGTAGTAGTTCCATTCTCAGGGATGGAACTGGAGAAGGCACTGGCAACCCATTCCAGTACTCTTGCCTGGAAAATCCATGGATGGAGGAGCCTGGTAGGCTGCGGTCCATGGCGTCGCTAAGAGTCGGACACGACTGAGCAACTTCACTTTCCTTTTTCCCTTTCATGCATTGGAGAAGGAAATGGCAACCCACTCCAGTGTTCTTGCCTGGAGAATCCCAGGGACGAGGGAGCCTGGTGGGCTGCCATCTATGGGATCGCACAGAGTTGGACACGACTGAAGCAACTTAGCAGCAGCAGCAGCAGGGATGGAACCTGCGTCTCCTACATTACAGGCAGATTCTTTACTGTCTGAGCCACCAGGGAAAACCTCCTAATTATTCTAAACCTTTTCACCTTCTTAAACCTCCTTCTTGCCTTCTCCCATATTCAGCCTGGATTGTGTTTCGAACTGTACAATAAACTTCCTACTCAAAATCTCTACTCATGTATCTTACAGGCACCCTGAATTCATCGCATTCAAAACTGCACCAATGCTCTTCCTTCCGTCTGAAACTTGCTCTCCCCTCCTACAATTCCTTTCTCAGTAAATGGTGCATTCCTTAAGCCAGAAACCCCAAATCATCTTTATGTCCAATCTAACACCAAATCCTGTGAAATATACTCCCAAATTAATTCATTCTCCATATTTTCATTTTGCAACCATTTTAAGTTATTTAAAAAATAAAAACTCAAATCTGGTTTTGTCACTCTCCCTACCCACCCCTACCCTTAATTCAAATTGGATTAAGGGCTAATGTACTCAAAGAGAATACACTTTAGAGCCTTCCAATACTTTGCACTCATTGTGCTTACTGTCTAGTGGGGAAAATAAGATATGAAATATAACAGTGGCTATATAAGTACAATCTAGTGATAAGTGCTATATAATTAAGTTGCAATGAGAGTGCCTTAAACCAAAAGATGTAATCTAGTGGAGGCCTCCTTGAGGAAGTGACTTTAGGTTGACACCTGAGTGTGGGATGGAAGGAAAAGAGAGAAGAGCTCATTACAGAAGCAAAGAGAGAGAGAGAGAGGAAACAAGGCATTTACCAAAAGGAGATGGTAATGGAGAGGGAGCACTGCAGGAGGGGAGGTTGGAGCTGAACATAGATAAATCACATAAGACTTTGTAGTTCATCTTAAGAGTTTTGATCTCTATCTTTAAATAATGGGAAATAATTGAATGGTTTTAAGAGTGTCAACATGATGAGATTTAGCTTTTCTAAAAAAGATCACTCAGGTTTCTCTGTGGAGTATGCTTTTATTCCTTCCACTGGTTCTCAGGAGAAGGAGAGCCAAAAACATGACAGTGAGCAAGATTTGCACTAAGTCATTCCTGGGTTTTATTTCCTTTGACCTCTCTTAGCTCTTTCATGGTGATGGTCACACCAGAGGTCTATACCTGGGTTACACCCTAAGTCTTACCTTTTTGCTGCATGATGAGATTTTATACAATAAAAACAAGTTCAGTTCAGTTCAGTTCAGTTGCTCAGTCATGTCTGACTCTTTGCAACCCTATGAACTGCAGCACGCCAGGCCTCCCTGTGCATCACCAACTCCTGGAGTTCACTCAGACTCACATCCATCGAGTCAGTGATGCCATCCAGCCATCTCATCCTCTGTCGTCCCCTTCTCCTCCTGCCCCCAATCCCTCCCAGCATCAGTCTTCTCCAATGAATCAAATCTTCGCATGAGGTGGCCAAAGTACTGGAGTTTCAGCTTTAGCATCATTCCTTCCAATGAACACCCAGGACTGGTCTCCTTTAGAATGGACTGGTTGGATCTCCTTGCAGTCCAAGGGACTCTAGAGTCTTCTACAACACCACAGTTCAAAGGCATCAATTCTTCAACACTCAGCTTTCTTACAGTCCAACTCTCACATCCATACATGACTACTGGAAAAACCATAGCCTTGACAAGTATTAAATCTAAATAAAGTAAATGCTGTGATATTAACTCTTTCATACAATTCTTGGTCATTGGGTTACTTGGAAACAAAGACTAAAACAAACAAGCAAAAAAAAAAAGAAAGACTTTCTTTGAGTAAGAGTCTTTCTAATGTAAAAATGCCTACAACTCATTATTTACGTTGCCCTCTAGTAGTTGTTACTTTCTTGTGAACACTTGGTCCTGATGACCTTTACTCTCACATAAAAGAGACTGAATCCCATGCAAGTTGTTAATGACCCTCAGATTTACGATTCAGGAAACTGGAGGTTGATTGGGTTTTGATGGGTTTATCAGGCAGTTCTCAGCTGTTTTTTCTCCTCCCCTCCCTCATCCACTCTTCAATCTAGGAATGAATACTAAGGAATTTAGAAACATTGTTTGCAATTGGATCCAAAGGCAACTACTGTGCTGAATACACTTTTCGAATTCACTCCCACAAATAATGAGGAGGTACGGACTGGCCAAGACTCTCAAAATCCACACTGTCTCCTTACCCAGCTGTTGTGAAATAGATCATTAAGTGCCATTTTAAACCCAAAGAGCTCATGTTGGCTCCAACTTCAGCTTTTACCAAATGCTAAACACTCACTACTTTCAAGAGAATGGAGTTTTGGGGAGGGTGGAAGGAAAAGTATGAAAAGCAATGAAAACACCACAAGTCGAAACTCATGTATCCTCATGACAACATGGAAGCTAATCCGTTGATTTGTTTTGACGGTACACGCCTTTAGGGCGGCGCTCCTACTCCTATATCCTTAGCTCTCTGTACCGGGCCTGGCTCTCAGGAGGAAGCAAGCGATCAGCAAACTTGCACTTGGTGCGTGAACCACCCAGGCCCAGCCGAGGACCTCGGAGCTCAGACATCAGGCACCCTTCCAGCGGTCAGGAGCCAGTCTGAGTCACGTGACGTGCTCCAGCCAATGGGCCCGCCGCCGGTGGAGCGTCGCGGATAAAGGCGCCTGTCACTGCCGGCTAGCGGCCGCCATTGGGGTGAGAGCTGGCGGCGACGGACTGTGGAGAACTGCTTCCCTGGACCGCTTCATCTTGTGCAAGCTGAAAGGAGCGATCCGAGAAGTCCTTTCCACAAGGGGTAAGGGAACCCCAGCGGGAAGCACTACTCTGGAATCCAGGCCCTCGCTGTCACCCTGGGTATGGAGTAACCGTTGTTTTTTTTTTTTCCCCCCTCTCCTCCCCTCCCCCATCAACATTGTGCGACAGTAAAGGCAGTTAGAGAGGCCATCCCTGTGTGTGGCTGCAGCCCAGGTGAGCTGCCAGTTCCTTTCTTTTGGTCTTCCCAGCGGCAAGCTCCTTGCCCCATTGGACCTCTAAAAAAAAAATTTTTTTTTTTTTTTGGCTTTTCTCTTAAACGCTTGGTTCTTTTTTTTTTTTTCTTTCCCTAAGGAAGGAGTGGGAAAAGGGAGGTTGAGCGAGGGGTTAGGGGTCTAGTTGTGCAACCTCCTCCCATTTTGAAAAACACTCATGTTCTTTGTAGTTCTCGTACGTCTTGGATTGGTGGAGCGCTGCTGGTACTGTAGTTTCGTGAATGCAGGAGAGAGCAAAGAGCTTTAGATGTAGCTGACGTTTTAGTTGTGTTTATTCTGGGTGTCATCATTTGGGACAGGAGATTTCCCGTCCTTGATTCATTAATTCATTCACGTTAAGTTATCAAGTAAACCCTTGGAACATATTAAAGCCTCTGTTGGGTGTTGTGGAATGTGGAGATGGGCCTGGCTTCAAGGCGCTGCGTTGTGTTAAGAATTAAAATGAGGTATGTACAGGGTGCTTTGGGACCTGTGGGAAGCGCCCTTATGGTTGGAAGGCAGCAGGGGAGGCTTCTGGGTAGGGGATTACTGATCTGGGTCTTGAGACCAATAGAAGTTAGTCTAAAGAGTAAGGGGAGCTCTGATGAGGAGAAATTTTCCAGAGGCTTGGACATTGTGTGAGTACAAAGTAGGGTGGGACAGTGGAGAAGGGCAGATTTTTGAATGTGGCTGGCACCATGTTGGGAGAGTAGCAAGAGATGAGTCTAGTGAGGTAGGCAAGGGGCTGTAAGAGGATTTGTCTTGTATCATGAAAGGCTGTGGGTTGAACGGTATGATCTTAAGTGGCTGAACAAAAAAATCAAAACATCCCCATTGCATTAATTCAGGTGGGAGATTATAAGTGATTGAAGGAAGGAAGTGGTTTAGAGATAGAAAATAGGAACACTTAAATATATTCTGAATATGTAAATTTATATTCAAATAAATTGTTTAGAGGTATTTGATACCATGAAGAGTCTGAGAACTGCAAAAAGGGAGTAAACAAGACCTCGGGGATATTAATGGGTTAAAGAAGATGAGATTATAATTCCTTTGAAATTCTAATCTGACCCACCTATTTGTTCTCTTAGCACCCTCTTCTTATCTCCATCGCAGCGATAATTATATGTATCCTGTTGTAATTGCCTGTTTGTAGATCTTTGTGAAGAGATTATTGTATCCCCATTTCCTAGCTCAATCCACCATTGTAGGCACTTTGTAGATATTTAATAAGTGAACAAACAGAATCTGGGGAAAGTGGTATCCTGGAAACCAGCAAAGAGTTTAAAGAGAATCACAATAGACTGGTGACAGATATAGCTGAGAGGTCAAGTAAGGTATAAGATTCAAAAAAGTATCCATTGGATTAAACAAGTAAATATGGTAAGTATTAACTTTAGTGTAAGGGCAGTTTTGGGCATCGCTTGTCAGCTAGTAAAGAATCCGCCTGCAATGCGGGAGACCTGGGTTCGATCCCTGGGTTGGGAAGATCCCCTGGAGAAGGAAAAGGCAACCCACTCCAGTATTCTGGCCTGGAGAATTCCAGGGACTGTAGAGTCCATGGGGTTGCAAAGAGTCGGACACGACTGAGTGACTTTCACTTCACAAGGGCAGTTTTAGAGGAATGGCAGGAAAAAGTCATGTTTGAGGTAGGGAGTAAAAATATCATTTTTCAAGGTGCTCTGATGTGAGATACAGAAGAGAAGATAGAGACCCCAAGGACAGAATAGGATCAAGAGTGGAATTTTTAAAAATTGAGAAAGTTTGTCTGGATGGTAAGCTAGTATAGAAATACTTAAGATGCAGGCAAAAGAGAGCAAGTGTTATTATAGAGTATCTGGGGAAAGAGTTCAGACAAGAAAATTGAGGGACAAGCAGATGAGAGGATTGAATTGTTGTGAAGAATATACATCATCTACAAATCACCGTTTGACCTTATTAAATAAAGCCTGAAGAAACCATTTTCTCCCTTGAACTGGAGATGTCTAGTTTGAAAGTCAGTATTTGAGCTCATCACAAGGGCAGATTACTTTTGACCTGAGTCCTAGAGGCATCAAGGTTCAAAATCCAAACTCTGCACCACACCCCCCCCCCACCCATTACCATCACTTTTATTCAGGATATACAGGAGATAAGAGTGTTTGAAAAAAAACTAAGGATTAAGCAGCCTTTCACAAACCTAATAAAGACAGAAAGCCCAAATACAAAAAAATAATGCTTTGAGGGATATAACACCAGAGGTGTATAAGCAAAAATAAAATAGGGAAGGAAAGATAGCTTAAATTTAAGGTATACAGTGTAATGATTTGCTTTACATACATCATGAACTGATTATCACAATACATTTAGTAAACATCCATAATCTCATATAGGTACAAAATTCAATGGAAGAAAAAATTTTATTTTCATGATGAGAACTCTTAACAGAATCCAAGTTCTTTATGCTGTACTGCTTCCTTGCATATGTGAGATCTATGAACTCAACCAGAAGTGTCACCATACAACAAAATAACTTATTCTCTGACATTTATCAAAATAGAAAATATTTTTAAACAATCTTTATTCAAAGCATCAAAAAATTTCAACTCTATTTTAAATTGAGAAGTAAGTGTGAAAAAAGTTTCTAAAAGGATACACAAGTTGCTAAGAGTTTAAGGAGGGGCATCTGGTTAACTGGAGGACAAAAATGGGAAACTGTTGTGTACTGTTCAAACCATGTGGATGTTAAAATTCAAATAAACTTCATTTTTATGAAATCCATAAATGGTATATTGTCTTAAGAATTTCTCCAGAATTCCCAAGGTTATTTTATAATGGGCAAAATGGATCTGATTTTCAGGCAACTTGACCATGGAACCATAGAAAGATTGACAAGGTGGTGCTACATTATTTTGTGATTATCAGAATAAATCAGAATTCATAATCATTTATGATACATTGTCTTTTGAGCAGTTGTGATTGGTGGTTGTTAACACTCAATTCTTAAGTGATATGAGATTTCATCTGCCCATGCTATCTATATATCTTTGTAGAAATATATCCATGAGTAAAAAATGTTTTAAAAAGAGAAATAAAATGACAACTCATCATAAACATTAGAAACAACAGTGAATTTTCACATAGGCAGAATAGGTTACAATTTATGCATAGTTGCCAGCAGACTTGTAAGTCCATAGTTCACTGTGTTGAAGTATAAGTGATTTTAGAGAAGAGTGGTTACCTTAAACTAACCAATCTATTTAAGTGACAAATTACTTCTGACACCTTACTGATTGTGACCTACCATTATGTCAATTACGGTAAATCTTTTGGAGGCTCTGTTGCTAGACCATTACGCTGGAATTTTCTGTTTACTCATAGTTATTAAGAGTAAAAGCTGGAAAGAATAAACATCTTCAGAGAATGTAAAATAAAATTGACAGCTATCTGACAGAAATTTGCCAGTTATTTTTTAAAGCCACATCAGATCAGATCAGATCAGTCGCTCAGTCGTGTCTGACTCTTTGCGACCCCATGAATCACAGCATGCCAGGCCTCCCTGTCCATCACCAACTCCCGGAGTTCACTCAGACTCATGTCCATCGAGTCAGTGATGCCATCCAGCCATCTCATCCTCTGTCGCCCCCTTCTCCTCCTGCCCCCAATCCGTCCCAGCATCAGAGTCTTTTCCAATGAGTCAGCTCTTCACATGAGGTGGTCAAAGTACTGGAGTTTCAACTTCAGCATCAGTCCTTCCATTGAACACCCAGGACTGAACTCCTTTAGGATGGACTGGTTGGATCTCCTTGCAGTCCAAGGGACTCTCAAGAGTCTTCTCCAACACCACAGTTCAAAAGCATGAATTCTTCGGCACTCAGCTTTCTTCACAGTCCAACTCACATCCATATATGACCACTGGAAAAACCATAGCCTTGACTAGATGGACCTTTGTTGGCAAAGTAATATCTCTGCTTTTCAATATACTATCTAGGTTGGTCATAACTTTCCTTCCAAGGAGTAAGCGTCTTTTAATTTCATGGCTGCAGTCACCATCTGTAGTGATTTTGGAGCCCAGAAAAATAAAGTCTGACACTGTTTCCACTGTTTCCCCATCTATTTCCCATGAAGTGATGGGACCAGATGCCATAATCTTTGTTTTCTGAATGTTGAGCTTTAAGCAAACTTTTCACTCTCCACTTTCACTTTCATCAAGAGGCTTTTGAGTTCCTCTTCACTTTCTGCCATAAGGGTGGTGTCATTTGCATATCTGAGGTTATTGATATTTCTCCTGGCAATCTTGATTCCAGCTTGTGTTTCTTCCAGTCCAGCGTTTCTCATGATGTACTCTGCATAGAAGTTAAATAAGCAGGGTGACAATATACAGCCTTGACGTACTCCTTTTCCTATTTGGAACCAGTCTGTTGTTCCATGTCCAGTTTTAACTGTTGCTTCCTGACCTGCATACAGATTTCTCAAGAGGCAGGTCAGGTGGTCTGGTATTCCCATCTCTTTCAGAATTTTCCACAGTTTATTGTGATCCACACAGTCAAAGGCTTTGGCATAGTCAGTAAAGCAGAAATAGATGTTTTTCTGGAACTCTCTTGCTTTTTCCATGATCCATCGGATGTTGGCAATTTGATCTCTGGTTCCTCTGCCTTTTCTAAAACCAGCTTGAACATCAGGAAGTTCATGGTTCACGTATTGCTGAAGGCTGGCTTGGAGAATTTTGAGCATTACTTTACTAGCGTGTGAGATGAGTGCAATTGTGCAGTAGTTTGAGCATTCTTTGGCATTGCCTTTCTTTGGGATTGGAATGAAAACTGACCTTTTCCAGTCCTGTGGCCACTGCTGAGTTTTCCAAATTTGCTGGCATATTAAGTGCAGCACTTTTACAGCATCATCTTTCAGGATTTGGAATAGCTCCACTGGAATTCTATCACCTCCACTAGCTTTGTTCATAGTGATGCTTTCTAAGGCTCACTTGACTTCACATTCCAGGATGTCTGGCTCTAGGTCAGTGATCACACCATCGTGATTATCTGGGTCGTGAAGATCTTTTGAGCTCCTTTTAAAAAGTTTTTAAATAAGGAACAAGATATGGATTGGCTTCCCCAGTGGCTCAGCTGGTAAAGAACTTGCCTGCCAGTGCAAGAGATGCAAGTTCTATCCCTAGGTCAGGAAGATCCCCTGGAGAAGAAAATGGCATCCCACTGCAGTATTCTTGCCTGGGAAATCCCATGGACAGAAGAGCCTGGTGGGCTACAGTCCATGGGGTCGCAAAGAGTATAAGCACACACAGGGGACCCTGGTGGTCCACTGGTTAGGACTGTCACTGCTGAGGGCTGAGGTTCATCCCCGGTAGAGGCTGAACTAAGACCTCACAAGCCTTGTGAGGAAAAAAACAGAGAACTAACATAACTTTGAACACTAAGACTGGGATAATTATAAAGCAGTTTTATTAAGGGGATAATTCCTAGTCCTCTATTGCTGGATAGTTTCACCTCACACTAGAAACCAGGACCTCCAGCCAAGTAATGCAGAGCACTTCTGAGATAATTATCAGATTACCAAATATTAGCTATTGTTTTGCCCAGTGATGATTATCAGAGCTTTTGTCCATGGTCAGTCCATCTGCAGCATTAAGTAACAATGTACTTTATTATTAAAGATCGCTGATATAGAAAAATGGATAAAATAGTACAAAGGAACCCTGTATAACACCAACAATGTCAACGTTTTTTCTGTTTGCTTGTCTATATAGGTTTTTCTCCCAAATCTTTAAACATTTCACAAATGTTACTATTCACACGGAAGTTTTTATTTATTTTTTAACTGAAGGATAATTGCTTTACAGAATTTTGTTCATTTCTGCCAAACATCAGCATGAATCAGCCATAGGTATACATATGTCCCCTCCCTCTTGAACCTCTCTCCCATCTCCCTCCCCATCCCAGCCCTCTAGTGTTGTTACAGAGCTGCTGTTTGAGTCCCTGAGCCATACAGCAAATTCCCATTCGGTATCTATTTTACATAAGGTACTCTCTCCGTACATCTCACCCTCTCCTCTCCCCTGCTCCCAACCCACGTCCATAAGTCGGTTCTCTGTCTGTCTCCACTGCTGCCCTGCAAATTTCAGCAGTATCATCTTTCTAGATTCCATATATATGCATTAGTACATGGTATTTTTCTTTCTCTTTCTGACTTACTTCACTCTGTATAATAGACTGTAGGTTTATCTACCTCATTAGAACTGACTCAAATGCATTTCTTTTTATGGCTGAGTAATATTCCATTGTATATATATACCACAGCTTCTTTATCCATTCATCTGTCAATGGACATCTAGGTTGCTTCCATGTTCTAGCTGTTGTAAATAGTGCTGCAGTGAACATTGGAGTACATGTGTCTTTTTCAATTTTGGTTTCCTCAGGGTGTGTGCCTAGTAGTGGGATTGCTGGGTCATATGGTGGTTTTATTTCTAGCTTTTTAAGGAACCTCCATACTGTCTTCCATAGCAGTTATATCAGTTTACATTCCCACCAACAGTGCAAGAGGTTTCCCTTTTCTCTACACCCTCTCCAGCATTTATTATTTATTGTTGTAGACTTTTTGGTGATGGCCATTCTGACTGGTATGAGGTGACATCTCATTGTAGTTTTGATTTGCAGTTCTCTAATAACGAGCAGTGTTGAGCATCTTTTCATGTGTTTGTTAGCCATCTATATGTCGTCTTTGGAGAAATGTCTGTTTAGGTCTTTTTCCCACTTTTTGACTGGGTTATTTGTTTTTCTTGTATTGTATGAGTTGCTTGTATATTTTGGAAATTAATCCTTTGTGAGTTGTTGCACTTGTTATTATTTTCTCCCATTATGAAGATTGTCTTTTTACCTCCTTTATAGTTTCCTTTGCTGTGTAAAAGCTTTTAATTTTAGGTCCCACTTGTTTATTTTTGTTTTTATTTCCATTACTATAGGAAGTGGGTCGCAGAGGAACTTGCTTTGATTTATGTCATCAAGTGTTCTGCTTATGTTTTCCTCTAAGAGTTTTATAGTTTCTGGTCTTACATTTAGGTCTTTAATCCATTTTGAGTTTATCTTTGTGTACGGTGTTAGGAAATGCTCTAATTTGAGTCTTTTACATGTAGCTGTCCAGTTTTTCCAGCACCACTTATTGAAGAGGCTGTCTTTGCCCCATTGTATATTCTTGCCTCCTTTGTCAAAGATAAGGTTCCCATAGGTGTGTGGCTTTATTTCTGGGCTTTCTATCTTGTTCTTGTGGTCTATATTTCTGTTTTTGTGCCAGTACCATACTGTCTTGATGGCTGTAGCTTTGTAGTATAGTCTGAAGTCAGGAAGGTTGATTCCTTCAGCTCCGTTCTTTGTTTCCAGCTCCATTCTTCTTTCTCAAAATTGCTTTGGTTATTCAGGGTCTTTTGTGTTTTCATATGAATTGTGAAATTTTTTGTTCTAGTTCTGTGAAAAATGCCATTGGTAATTTGATAGGGATCAAGTTGAATCTGTAGATTGCATTTGGTAGTACAGTCATGTTCACATTATTTATTCTTCCAACCCAGGAACATGGAATATCCCCATCTGTTATTGTTGTCTCTAATTTCCTTCATCAGTGTCTTATAATTTTCTGTCTACAGTTCTTTTGTATCCTTAAGTAGGTTTATTCCTAGGTATTTTATACTTTTTGTTGCAGTGGTCACACTAAAATTTTTGAGCATGTATTTAAGGTAAACTTTTTTCC
Source organism: Bos indicus x Bos taurus (assembly GCF_003369695.1). NCBI lineage: Eukaryota > Metazoa > Chordata > Mammalia > Artiodactyla > Bovidae > Bos > Bos indicus x Bos taurus. The sequence goes on along the minus strand of NC_040078.1, from coordinate 51,593,007 downwards.
CTTACATAATTGTCCTACTGTTCTCACACCTATTGAACCAATTCCCTCATTGTCCCCAGAAATGTCTTTTTTTTTTTTTTTTAACTACACCCTACAGCACACAGGATCTTAATTTCCCAACCAGGGTTGAACCTGTGCAGCCTGCAGTGGAAGTGTGGAGTCTTAACTGCTGGACCTCCAGGGAAGTCCTCAAAAATGTCTTTAATAGTTGCTTCAAACCAAAATTTGACATAGGGTAGTAAGTTGAGTTCAGTAATTATGTCTTAATTCAGAGCAGTTCCTAATTTTCTTTAAGTCTTGAGTTTTTATAAAAAGCTAGGCCATTTGTCTTATAAAATCTTCCATATTATAAATTTGTCTCATGATTTTTGTTTTATTCTAGCAGGTGTCAAAAAACTTCTCTGCTGTGATGGCAGTGTTCTATAGCTGCACTGTCGCATACAGTAGGCACTAGGAATATGTGGCTATTAAGCACTTCTAATGCAGTTGAATTTTTAGAAAACTAATTAATTTTTTGGCTGCACTGGGTCCTTATTGCTGTACATAGTCTCAGTAATTGTGGTACATGGGCTTAGTTGCCCCAAGGCATGTGGGATCTTCCCAACCAGGGATTGAACCCATGTCCCCTGCATTGTCAGGCAGATTGTCAACCACTGGACCACCAGGGAAGTCCCGAGGCTAAATTTTTAATCTTGGTAATTTTGGTTAATTTAAATTTAAAGTTACATATGGCTAGAGGCTATCATACTGGACAGCACAGCTGTAGCCATTGAATTTTCTGTTACAAAAATGTTAAATCTACAAGCTTGTTACACATTTTTGGCAAAAATTCTTTATAGATGCTATGTAGACTGTATTTTGTCTTGTCTGGACATATATATATGTGTATGTGTATGTGTGTGTGTCTTTATCCCAATACATAGTATTTAAGTCTTTACTAGTTCGTACTGTTTTCCTAAATAATACAAAAGCCTCAGTTTTGGATTTGACTAATTTGGTACAGATGTCTGATTAAAATACAATTAAGAAGATGTGGACAAGTGTTGAAATAAAATGGTCATATGAGGAAGTGGTATGAGTAGTTATGGGTGTATTGGATGCAAAAGGGAACAATTTTAAGTGTTGCTAGCCATTACAGATACTACAGAGGAGTCTGGGGAGATAACTGAGGAAGGCCAGTGAGGGATTTGGACTATTTCAAAATATTTTAGTGATCTTGGGAGAGCAGTTTCAAAAGAGAGCTGGAGAAATCGGATGGATGTATTTGACCTTCACAAAATTTTTTGCACCCAAGGGTTTTTTTGTTTGTTTGTTTGGTTTTTTTAGAGCAGCTTTAGGTTCACAGCAAAATTGAAATATACAGAGATTTCCCATGTATTTCCTGCCCCAACACATGCATAGTCTCTTGTTAGGAGCATCCTGAAACAAAATGGTATATTTGTTACAGTAGATGAACCATTTTGTTCATCTCTGTACTTTTCAATTTTGTTGACACAACATTATAATTTAAAATCTGATGTTTGCATTAGGGTTCACTCTTTGTGTTATTCTTCCTAAGGATTTGGGCAAATGTATAATGGCATGTATCCATCATTATGGTATCATACAGAGTATTTTCATTACCGTAAAAATTCTCTGCTCCGTTTTTTTCATCCTTTTCTCTCCCTGCCTCCTGGCAACCACTGAGGTTTTTACTGTCTCCATAGTTTTACCTTTTCCAGAATGTCATATGTTGTTGTTGTATTTAATATTCCTTTATGTCTTTTTGTGGTTATATAAATCGTTTCTTTTTAGCACTAAGTAATATTCCATTGTCTGACTGTTGCTTCACAGTTTATCCATTCTCCTGCTGAGGAACATCTTTATTGCTCCCAAGTTTTGGTAATTATGTATAAAGCTACTGCATGCAGATTTTTGTATGGAAAGGTGTTTTTAAGGAAAATAATTTTAAGATGCTGATTAGAACGTGTTTGTGGGCAGAGATATCAGCAGAAGTTAATAACAGATAAACACATAGAAAATGAAACCTTAAGACAAAGCAGGAAGCAGAACCATGTGTTGCATAATCTTTATTTAAGTAGAGGAAAGCCTTCATAAACATAATAAAAAAGAAACATACAATAATGGAGATAAAGGAATAATGAAACAATAGGTTTCTGGGAAAAGGGAAAGAAGATCCTTATGGAAGAGAGGTGAGGCACTTATGAAATAAGAGGAAATGGACTAGGGAATAAAAGAAACCAAGAGATTAATGTTTAAATAAAGTTTCTTATAAACTGAGATCATTTGCAAATGGAGATAGTGAGTCTGAGGTGTTTTTTTTGACTGTCATGTCCCAGTTGTAGCATGTGGGGTCTTAGTTCCCTGACCAGGGCTCAAACCCATGCCCCCTGCATTGGGAGCCCAGAATCTTAGCCACTGGACCACCAGGGAAGCCCTGAGGCTGAGATTTTGAGGAGTGGAACAAATTTGAGAACGGTGTTTTATAATTGATATACATTCATTCATTCATTATTATTATTATTATTTTGAAGACAGATTCCTGAGCAGCAGGAACTTAGATGTAAAACATTCTTGATTTCTCTCCCCACTTTTCCCTATATAAACAAGTCACATCTGCTCTATCTCTAATATAAAATTGAACCTGAACACTTTAATTCAGCATATGTGGGCTCTGTCTTATGCATTGAATCAATGCAAACAAGGTCCATAAGCTGAAACAGCATTTACATTTTGGGGATTAGGGGGAGGGTTGGATTGGAAGACTGACAGTGACAAGTGGGTAAACATAATAGTAGTGAAGAGGGTATTAGCTGATAAATTAGAGCTAGGGAGGAGCTAGTTAAGTATGCCTATTTAAAATGAGAATGTGAAGGAAAAGTCACTCTAAGGAGCTGACAATTTTGAATAGATCTAGAAGAAGAGCATTTCAAGCAGAGTGTAAAGGCCCAAAGACTGGAACTGGCTTGATGCAAAGAAGTGAAAAAGAGATTGAGCTGGGAGAGTAGGAAAGGAGGTGGAAGGAACAATGAACCAGACCTTGGAAGGTTTCAGCTCAGTCTGGCGGTGATGGTGTTAGTCTGTTAAAGGATGATCACGGGTTAGGGTCATAGTGGTGGAAGAAGTGAGAATTTGAGATTTATTTTGGAGGAGGAATCATCAGAGAAATAAAATCACAGTGAGATCCCATCTTACACCCACCAGAATAGCTAAAATGCAAGCTGTCCATAATAGCAAATACAAAGATATGGAATAACTGGAAATTTTAGACTATTGTTGTGTATATAAATTGGTACGTTTTGGAAAACTGGTGGTATCTACTAAGGTTGAACATATACATAACCTTTGTCCCAACAATTTTACTTCTGGGTTTATACCCAACATAAGGCATGTACATATACACTAAAGCATTTCATGGCATTATTTGTCATAGTTAAATATTGGAAAACCTAAAAGTCCCAATAGGAATGGATAAATTTTGATATGATTTTACAATAGAATACAACAGGCAAAAACATAGATAAATCTCAAAAACAATATTGGTAAAAAAGCCAGACACAATGTAATACATAGTAAACAATACTATATTTATGTAAAATTCAAAAAACAGTCACAATTTAATGTATGGGGATAGAAGTCATCTTAGTGGTTATCTGTGGAGAAGGAGGATGTAGTGATTTGGGTATTCAAAAGGTAGGCTACCTTTAAATAATTGCAAAGCCAGGATAAGAGCCAGTTTCAGTTGCAACACTGAAATAGCACCTTCTTTCTTTTCAATGACTTTATTGAGTTCTAGTGCATATTTGTATAAGATGAGAAAAGTGAAATGATGAGATAAAATTGTAAGACTGATAATAATCTCCAAGTTAATTCATTTTAGTGTAGTGGTTCTTTTGCTTAGTGGCTCAGTCATGTCCGACTCTTTGGGACCCCATGGACTATAGCATGCCATGCTCTTCTGTCCATGGGGATTCTCCAGGAAAGAATACTGAAGTGGGTTGCTGTGCCCTCCTCCAGGGAAGCTTCCCAACCCAGGGATCAAACCCAGGTCTCCCTCATTGCAGGCAGATTCTTTACTGTCTGAGCCACCAGGGACCCCCAAGAATACTGGAGTGAGTAGCCTATCCCTTCTCCAGGGGATCTTCCTGACTCAGGAATCGAACTGGGGTCTCCTGCATTGCAGATGGATTCTTTACCAGTGGAGCTACCAGGGAAGCCCCAGTAATGTTCTTAATCTTAACTATATATCAGAATGTCCAGGGAACTTAAAAAAGAAGTAAAACTGATTCTCAAGCCATATCTCCAGGCGTTGGGACCTAGAACTGGGTTTATTTAGATACACATTCTGTAGACAGTGATTCTCTGAAAAGGCAAGACGGCCTTGGGAGAAATACACTCCACAGACAGTGGGTGGGCCATCTCAGAAGGCCATTGGTATTTTTTAAAATGATCCACAGTGCCTCACACCCATTACAATGGCTACTGCTGCTGCTGAGTCACCTCAGTCATGTCCGACTCTGTGCGACCCCATAGACGGCAGCCCACCAGGCTCCCCTGTCCCTGGGATTCTCCAGGCAAGAACACTGGAGTGGGTTTTACAATGGCTACTATTAATCAAAAGAACAGAAAATAGCACATGTGAGGATGTGGAGAAATTGGAACCCTTAAATGGTAGGAATGTAAAACAGTGCTGCTGCTGTAGAAAACAGTATGGGATTCCTCAAAAAATTAAAAATTTCCATACGATCTAGCAATTCCACATCTGCACTTGTGGGGATATATCCATACAAATTGAAAGCAGTGTCTTGAAGAGGTATTTATTTGTTGTTTAGTCACTAAGTCGTGTCCGACTCTTTTTGCAACCCCATGGACTGTAGCTCACCGGGCTTCTCTGTCCATGGGATTTCCCAGGCAAGAATACTGGAGTGGGTTGCCATTTCCTTCTCCAGGGGATCTTCCTGACCCAAGGACTGAACCTGCATCTCCTGCATTGGCAGGTGGATTCTTTACCAGTGAGCCACTTGGGAAACCCATATGTTTTTCTTATAGCAGCACTATTCACAATAACCAGAAGGTGGAAATTACTCAAGTGTCTGTCAATGAATGAATGGAGAAACAGAATGTGTATACATACAATGGGATATTATTATTAAGATGAAGGAAATTCTTACACATGCTACAATATGGATGAACCTCAGACCTTATGCTAAGATAGATAGTGAAGTGAAAGTCACTCACTCGTGTCCGACTTTTTGCAACCCCGTGGACTATACAGTCCATGAAATTCTCCAGGCCAGAATGCTGGAGTGGGTACCCTTTCCCTTCTCCAGGGAATCTTCCCAACCCAGGGATCGAACCCAGGTCTCCTGCATTACAGCGGGTTCTTTACCAGCTGAGCCACCATAAGCAAGTCACAAAAAGACAAATACTATGTGATTGTACTTATATGAGATTACTGGAGTAGTCACATTAATAGAAACAGAAAATTAAAACAGTGGTTGCCAGGGGCTGGACAGAGGGGAGATTTAGGAATTGTTTAATGCGTATAGTATGGAGTTTCAGTTTTGTGAGATAAACAAGTTCTGGAGATAAGTTGCTCAAAAATATGAAAATACTTAATGCTTTTGAACAGTACACTTAAAAAGAGTTAAGATAGTAAATTTTACGCTGTATGTATTTTGCCACAATTCTACAGCAAGAGTTGAAAACTAACACTGCTTTAATGCAATATTTGTGTATGTGTGTGTGCATATACTGGCTAAATGTTAACACTGATCTCTAAAAATGGACAATTTATTTAATAATCATACTTTTCATTTTGCTGATACACTTGGTAGTACCTTTGCTCTTTTATCCTTAAAGTAGTAATGTTGTCTAGGGATGTTAGATACCATCTCTCTGAAATATTCATGAAGCTCTAAACTATTCTATGTTAGTTGTAATATGCGCTGAACAGTAGCATTTTAACATTAGTCATTTTTCTTCCTAATAATTCACTTTTAAAATAAATCACTTTATTTAAATTAGCCAGAAAAATTCCTTTGCCTTTCTCCCTTCACTAATTAATAGTTGTAGAATAAACTGTATACTCACATTACCTTTAACATTCCCTATTACTTCTTTTTTTTTAAACCAGGAATTTATAGACTTTTCCTGCTAAGACCTCAATTTGTGTTTAAGAAAGGCAGAAAGAAATTACTGTAAAACATTGGAGTAACTTAAATCACCCAAAACGAAGGCATACATAATGAAACCACTTTTAGTACTTACATAGAAAAAGGTTCGTGTTTGTTTTTCAAATTGAATAATTTGCCTTTTTTTTTTTTTCTTTTGCTGTCCTAATCATGATATGCTTTAAAATACGAAATCTACTTTTGAAGGAAACTTGTCTGTTCCTATAGAAACCATTTTAAAGGTGCTTTGAAAATAACTCAGTTTTTGTTGTTGTTGTTGTTTTGGTTTCTTTTTTTTTTTAAATAGGATATGTACCTGTAGACAACACTAGAATATAAGGATTTGAAGCAGTTGAGAATGTCACTGCCAAGTCGACAAACAGCTATTGTTAACCCTCCACCACCAGAGTATATAAATACTAAGAAAAATGGGCGATTGACGAATCAGCTGCAGTATCTACAGAAGGTTGTCCTGAAGGCTTTGTGGAAGCATAGTTTCTCCTGGCCTTTTCAGCAGCCTGTGGATGCTGTCAAACTAAAATTGCCTGTGAGTGTGTCTTATAATTATAATTGTTTAAAACAAATAAAGCCCCGTAAATGTCCACTGACAGACTAATATTATGAAGTATGTTTAATAAGTTATTCAGCACCACTAAAGAATATCCCAATGAATATTTTTTCCTTAGCCAAAAAACTCATTTTTCTGAGGATTGAAATTCTCATTTTAGTAATTTCTGGTAAATTATAAGTATATGCTTTCTTGTTTATAGCATATGTTCCTGATTTTTGATGTAAGGTTGTCTTAAATGTCCCCTTCTCCAAGAAGTCCCTCTTGACAAATCCTGGCAGACTCAGGTGTTTCATGCACAGAATTCAACTTTAGGTCTTAGAAATTTTTGTGCATGCTAAGTCACTTTACTTGTGTCCAACTCTTTAAGACCCCATGGACCGTAGCCTGCCAGGTTCCCCTGTCTATGGGATTTTCCAGGCAAGAACACTGGAGTGAGTTACCATGCCCTCCTCCAGGGGATCTTTTCCAACCCAGGGTTCAAACCCACATCTCCTTCATTGGCAGGCAGATTCTTTACCACTAGCACCACCATTTAGCCACCTGATAGTGGAATGCTTAAGAATTTGTAATATAACTAGTAAACTGTGGAGCTGAGATTGTACTCATAAATCCTAGTTTCTTTTTCTTCATGCCCTCTACTTGTTATTTTCCAGGATGGTTCTACTCTTTTATTATTTTGTTATGCTTTCTATTTTGTTATTGGCTTTTGTTTTTCTTCTCTCTGAAGAAAAATGTCATGGTAATCAACTTTGTTTCTCATCACAAAAGGTTTTATTTCCATATTATGGCTTTTAAAGGTAATCAATTTCTGTCTCTAGTTACAGGTGTATAGTTTCTTAAAATTCTTTATGTACCAATTGTTGTGAATTCATTCTTACAACTAACGTTTAGAATTTCTTCTTACACCATAGGATTATTATACCATTATAAAAAACCCAATGGATTTAAATACAATCAAGAAGCGCTTGGAACATAAATATTATGTGAAAGCTTCGGAATGTATAGAAGATTTCAATACAATGTTCTCAAATTGTTATTTATACAACAAGGTCTGTAAGCCTTATGCCATACATGCTAATTCTTTGCTCTTACATAGAGGCGATGTATATAAATAAGTGTGTTGACTTCAAATTTCAAGTCTTGATTTGGGGTACATTATATATTTGTAAAAATACTGTTTTTTACTTGATTTCCTAATTTTCACATAGCAGTATTTGTTCATTTTGCTATCTTTTTGTTTGAATAGCTATAATGGCTTATTATGTTTTTAAAAAATAAAATACCAGTGATCCTGGTTTCTGTGAGTAAAGTGTTATTTCAAAATGTTCTCATCTACATTTCTGCCATTTTAGTTATAATATGAATGATAAATCTTATTATACATTAAACTTAGTTAAATTTTTATGGTATGGATTGCTAGCTATAACCTAAGAAGCCAAATGAATGATGTACTTCATACAACTTAACTTAAACTTCAGACATGTTCTGTTTTATCCCAGCAGTAGTATTTGTATTTATGTTAATGTGTTAGGCTGTATGATAATATACGTGGACGTTGTGAGCTTAGTCTTCACTTTTATTTTCATCCATAAAATTGGATTTGTGTATTCAGTTTTCCTCCATATGGGATTCCTGTTTCCCTAAGTACAGCATCTTTTTCAAGTGGTCCTATCATATCTAGAAATTTTTTAATTTATATCTCATTTATTCAGAATCACTAGTGACACTGAAATGTAATAGAAATGTGGGTTTGGTTTCCAAGGTAATCATCAGTGCCACCTTATATGTAAGAGATTTAAGACTATAGTCAATAATGAATTTTTTAAAAAATCATAACTAATAGTGTTCTGACAATACCATTGGTAAGTTCATTTTAATTTAATAATTCTAAAGAGTCCTTAATTTTTTAAAAGAAAGTTCAGTCATTTTCCTGAACTGTTAATAGCTAACTTAGAAATGTGTCTCCACTTTAGGCTTTTGCTTTGTAATTTACTTTTTTCTCAGTAGTCAAGTAAAGCAAGTTGAAGACTTCTAAGCAGATAGTTAAGATTTAAAAACTTAGCTCACAGTGTCACTTTATTACTTAATTGAAAATTGAATTACATCAAGTCAAACCATGAGGTACTATCCACACCCATGAATATGTTTTGTTTGTAACCTATTTGTAAGGTGGAAATTCTGATTTCTAATACTTTAGTGTATAAGTAAGATTGGTTGGATTATAACCCTTTAGTGCTCAGAAAGGTATCCCCAGTCCTTTTTAGAAGTTAAAGGGGTAGGATGATAGAATTTTAAGTGTGAGCCGCTATACTGTTTTCTAAACTTAATTTAGAAGCAATAAATACTGTTTAGTAAATACTGTCTAAGAGTACTATGGCACTGCCTTCACTAAGGTAGCCTAAATTATAGAAATTTGATACAGTGGCCATACTGTGTAAACTCGTTGCATTTTGTGTATTTTCTAGCCTGGAGATGACATTGTTCTTATGGCTCAAGCTCTAGAAAAGCTGTTCAGGCAGAAATTATCTCAGATGCCACAAGAAGAACAAGTTGTGGGTGGTAAGGAAAGAATAAAGAAAGGTAAGCAAGAAAAAATTTATGTTCTGATTCTTTCTTTCTCTGTCATACATATTTGAATGCTTGTGTATGGGTGTATAAGTATGATGACTGGAACTAAATAATAAATCCCTGGGAATTCCCTGGTGGTCCAGTGGTTAGAATTTGGTGCTCTCACTGCCAGAGAAATGTGTTTGATCCCTGGTCGGGGAACTAAGATCTTGCAAGCCATGCAGTGTTGCCAAAAGTAAATAAATCCCTGAAAGGAGATAGACATCTAGAAGTCCTTCTACATCCTGTTATATTGGTATAAAATGTCCCTTTAAACAATCTGAACCTTGAGCACAAAGATGGCTGTCAGAATGATTGTCATACGAGATTAGGATTACATAGATTATGGCCTTGCAGCAGGTTTCGTATAGAATAGTGCCATTCACGTTGTTGTTGTTTAGTTGCTAGGCTTCTTTGTCCATGGGATTTCCCAGGCAAGACCAGTAGAGTGGGTTGCCTTTTCCTTCTCCAGGGGATCTTCCTGACCCAAAGATTGAACCCACATCTGCTGCATTGGCAGGTAGATTCTTTACTGCTGAGTCACCTGGGAAGCCCTATGCCATTCACATAGTGGGCACCAAATAAAGCATAGTTGCAATTGCTATTTGAGTGGATCATGTATCTGTGTTGTATTAATTAAGAGGGCCAAAATTGCCGATAATTTCTGTACCAAAAGATCCCCTAGCTAAGAATGAAAAGTTGCTGTTGGGTTTGAAGATTCTCATTTTCTAATTCTAAACTCAAAACTCTAGGAGGGAGGGGAACTTCCCTGGTGGTCCAGTGGTTAAGACTTTGCTTTCCAGTGCAGCAGGGGCAGGTTTGATCCCTAATTGGGGAGCTAGGATCCCACATGTCTTGTGGCCAAAATAACATAAAAGAGAAGCAATATTGTAACAAATTCAATAAAGGTTTAAAAGTGATTCACATAAAAAAATTTTTTTAACTTTAATGGGAAATGTTTTACAGCTAATATCATATTTAAATAAGAAATTAGAAAATTAATTTTAAGTGTTCAGAAGGGTTATTGAAGAGGTAAACGAAGACTGTCACAGTTCAAATGTTGGTTTATCTTTGGGTCACTGAAGCTATAAACCTTGGTTAAGTTCTATAATCATTCCATGTTTCTTCATCTATGATATCTGGAAATTATTTAGCTTTCATTTTTATAAATATTTGTAAGGTATATGTTAAGTGACTGGGACATAGGAAACTTGTTCCACTTTAGGGGACGGTTGAGGTTGTTTTATTGATAGTATGATATACTTTTTTCCTAGTTGTTAATAGATTTTTAGGGTGGATCATGACTTATAGCTTACTTTCATCCATCCTGTGAGGTAGATACTTACTGATTAATAACTTTTTATTTTGTTCTTATTTTTGAAGATTGATCTTAAGTCTTACAGAATAAGCCTAAGCATTATAAAACTTCTTAAAATAATAAGGCAGTGCATTAGAAAAACTGTCAGGTGAAATTACACATAGCGTGTGCTGTGGTTCGAGTGAGAAATTGACTTGCACTGGAAAAGCTGAAGAAGGCGTTAGAGGTGATAGAACTCAAATTTGGGAAGGTGTAGATTTCCAAGTGACTTTTAGTAGAAGCTTTCTATTGCTTGCTGCCAAGTCACTTCAGTCATGTCCGACTCTGTGTGACCCCACAGACGGCAGCCCACCAGGCTCCCCTCCCTGGGATTCTCCAGGCAAGAACACTGGAGTGGGTTGCCATTTCCTTCTCCAATTCTATTGCTTAAGTCATGTTATTTTTTTATGCACATTGGTAGGTAAACTGCCATACGATGGTAGCTAGTCTAAATAATGTGATTACATGTTGATACTTTATGGCAAAGAAAAAACTTTGCCATAATTGAATTGGTGTTGATTTATTGATTGAACAGATATTTAGGTACTTCTTATGTACCAAAACACTATTCTGTATTAGAGTTTAGATTTTAGTAGTGAAAGAGATACATACATGATAGGTTCAAAGAACATTCCAGACAGAGGGGTCAACTAGGGCAAACGCCTATAACAGGATCTTTTTCTCTTTTGTTACTTTGGGCCATTGCCTTCATTTATGATCTGAATCTTGCTTCCCTCCTTACTTTCTTAAGGATTTTATTGCTTTGGTTATCCCGTTTCATGCATCATTAATCTTTCATTCTCTATCAGGTTAGTTTTATTATGCTATAAATATGCTCTAGTATTTCATCTTTAAAACTCACCTTTTCCCTGTATCCTTCCTGTTTTTTTGCTTTCTTCTTACATACTCATGAACTCACTTCAGTATAGGTTCTAGCCATACTATATCACTAAAAAGGTTCTTATCAGTAGTCTTTATGTTGCTAAATTTAAGTAATATTTTTCTATTCTCATTTGTCAGTATTTGCTTTAGAAGGCCACTGTCTCCTGAAATGCCTTTGTTTCTCGGTACATATTAGTTCTGTGGGTTTACTTTCCATTCTGTAGTCCTTTTGGCCTTATCAATCTCTAAATATTGAGGTATTTTTCAGGGCTTGGTATTAGGTATACTTTTCCTAAATTCCATCTGTGTTCTATTAACTCCTAGATGTACAGGATTTGGAGAGTTAGGGATTCTTATATGTTGTATGTCAAATATGATAATAGCATGGGAAAAAGTGAACTAGCGACTGGTGGAATAGAGAAAGGGGGTTGTTTTATACAGGTTGGCTGGAGAAGGGGAGGTGATATTTGAGAATTTGAGTAAAGCCTGAAGGGAATCGTTGAAGTGAACCATAAGGCTGTCTCCTGACCGGTGGGACAAATAGTCTGCTTATGCTTACCAAACTTGAGGACAGCAGCCAGTAGTCTGGAGTGAAATAAGTGAAGGGAGTAGGATGATAGGAAAAAGAGGTTGGAAGGAGAGCAGACGTATGGGGAAAAGGGTAGCGAGGTCTTATGGGGTCCTGAGAAGCCGTTGTGAGGACTTTAGCTTTTACTTGGAAGAAAAGTTAGAAACCACTGGGCATTGAGCAGAAGTGTCTCAATCTTATTTGAATTTGATTGTTATTTTTGAGAATAGAATACAGGATGTAAAAAGCAGAAGGAAAGAAGGCCTCTTAGGATGCTAGTGTAGTAATGGCAGGGTTATTACCACCTGTGATAGTTGAATTCTGGATAAGAAGATAGAGCAAAATAGTTTGCTGATGGATTGGAAATGGGGTTTGAGAGAGAGTGGAATCACAGATGACTCCGTTTCTGACCTGAGCAATTAGATTAGAGTTAACCCTGATGGAAGGATGGGCATTTGAAATATAGTCATGCCTCGAAATCATGAGGGACAGGTTCCAGACCCGTCCATGGATACCAAAATCTTTGGATGCTTGATGCTTGCGTAGTACATGGTCCTTCATATCCATGGGTTGCATCTGGGCATTGTATCCAAGGAGGTTGAATCCACATGTGCAGAACCTATGGATCCTGGGTACTGATTGTAATAGACTTCAGGGTGGTGTGATCCAAATGTCTCCAGTCTTAGCACTCTCTGGGAACATACAGGACAAAAAAACATGTACAGATATTCCTCTGATGAGAGAATCATGTTCACATCTGTTCTGTGTCAGCCAGTGATGGACTAACATGCAGAGCATTCTGAAGACCTCACACAGTACCATGTAGTTGTCTCCAGTGTATCTGAAATTTTTGCTCAGGTTTACAGCTACGTGAAGCTAAAATCACAAAAGTTGAACTAAATGTATTAAAGTAGGATGCTAAGAGAAAAATTGCTTTATGTCTTACTCAGATACTGACTCTTGTTCACATTTTACTAGGTACTCAACAGAATATGACAGTTTCTATTAAAGGAAAACAGTCCCCCAAAGCACTGGGAAAACTGCTTACACAGCAAGTAATTCCTTCTGTATTTCCTGAAACATCTGTTTCTCCTTCAAACCTGGCACAAGGTGCTCCACTCAACACTGTCTCACAAACAGTCACCCAGGTAAGTTTACTTTCACTTTAAAATGTTTCAGTGAAGTTTTTTTTGTGATATCTATACCTTTTTTTGAAGTTTATAGGAAAATTGGTCTTAAGCATAGCTCATTGGTCTCTCATAGCTCATTTGGTAAAGAATCTGCCTGCAGTGCAGGGAGACCTGGGTTCAATCCCTGGGTTGGGAAGATCCCCTGGAGAAGGAAATGGCAACCCACTCTAGTATTCTTGCCTGGAGAATCTCATGGACAGAGGAGCTTGGCAGGCTACAGTCCATGGGGTCACAAGAGTCAGACATGACTTAGCGACTAAAGAGAGAGAGAGATACAGAAGTCAAAAGTCTTTTTATCTGTACACATTTTGTGAACAGAGACCTGGGGTGCAAACCAGATTATTAGGTAGAATCTGAATCGATTTATTATCTCTGTAGTATTAGTATCAGTTGTCTAGCTACTTTTTGGTGTGTGGGGGTGTAACTTTTATTGGTTCACAACTTGGTGGGTTAACAATTTTCTTTTTTAAATTGTGTACCCTAGCTGATTTCAGGTATTCAGAAACTTTTTTTTTTTTTAATATAACCATGACTTTTCCCCACCTTTCGTTGGTCTCAAAGTTGACCGGACAATTCTTTGGGATGTGGGAAGGAAATATTTGAACTATTTATTTTACCTATGAAAGAAAATTAACTTTTCCTAAAAACATGGATGACCTGGTGCTAAATATCATTTCATTTTTTTAACTGATAAGGGTAATGATCATAGTTTGAAAACTGTTGCTCTGAACGTCACCTTAAATATAATCTTGTTTTCAAATTGTTTCACTTTAGGTTACAAAGGGTGTGAAGAGGAAAGCAGATACAACAACTCCTACAACTTCAGGAGTTAAAGCAAGTGGTGAATCTTCCCCAACACTTACAGAAAAAAAATCAGGGAAAATGCCACTTATAAAAGAAAATATGCTAAAGAATGTTTTGCCGGATTCTCAGCAACAATATAAAGTTGCAAAGAATGCTAAAGTAACCGAACAATTAAGGCACTGTAGTGAGATTCTTAAAGAAATGCTTGGAAAGAAACATTTGTCATACGCATGGCCCTTTTATAATCCTGTTGATGTTAATGCTTTGGGACTCCATAACTACTATGATATTGTGAAAACCCCAATGGATCTTGGAACCATCAAGGTAAATGTTGTCTTAATAAGAGGAACTTCTTTTCTTGACTATAAAAGTAATCTTGTCATCATAAAGAAATTTAAAATTCAAAAAAAGATAAAAAATCACCAGTCATACCACCTGAAGTAAATGATGGGAACATTTTTTAAATAATGGGAACATTTTAAAGTGTATCCTCTTATTTTCTTCAAGCACATTCTTGGTTATTTTATCACAGTGTGTGTTATAGAATGTAATATAACTCTCTGTACCCTAAACTTTCACTTTGTAGATATTTTATTGTTATATATTTAAAATATTTTTAATTTGCATAATTTTAATACAAAAAAATTTTTTGGCAAGGCATTTATGTGGTTTCCAATCCTCTGCCAGGTAAGTTTTCTTTATTGCTGATTTGGAAACTTTAAATTACTGGAAAAATTTAGTTATGTATATTTATTTTAGGGAAACTACTAAAAGAATAGAACTATACCATTTTCAAAATGATGCATTATCTCAGTGCTCTTCCTAAATAACTACTCATTGTACTCCCTGTTCTTTATTATTATCTGGAAGTTTGGTTCTTCTTTTATTAAATAAACACAGTTTTGTTTTATTTCATCATCAACATTTTTTGTGAACATGTTACTAACTTTTGTGCTCACCCTTATTTCTTGCTTATTACTCTTTCCTGTCTTGGTTTTTCTTTTTGCTGAAGTGCAAGCTTTAGTGGTTCATCCATGAGCATTTATAGGTAGTAAACTTAATAGTTTTTTCTCTGAAAGTATCTGTGCTTTGTCTATTCTTGAATGGTTCCTTAACTAACTATGGCATTCTAGACCTAGTTATTTTCCCCCAGCACTAGGACAGTATCTTTTGGCATGTATTGTTGTTGCTAGGAAGTCTGCTATCAGTCTGCTTGTCATCCCTTTGTAGATAATTTCTTTACTCTCTCCAATTGTGTGTTTAATTTTACTCTTCTTGATTGGAAATTAGTACTTTCAAGGTGAAGCTCATTTTTTAAGTTCTGAAAAAACAACTAACCATAATCAGTTCAAAATACGCTTTTCTACTTTCCCCTAATACTTAAACTAATTCAGACTGACAGGTCATGAAACAGTACCTGAAATAGGTAAACCTGAGCTGAGTCTTAAAGGGAGGACTTAGTAAGTTACAGGACATTTCAGGCAGGGGAAGCAACTTGGAACACCCTGAGGTAATAAAAAAAAAAATTCCAGAATACAATATTTAAGCCAACATGAATGTAATATGAAAAAGTGATTAGGAGAAAATGAGTCTGGAAGGAAACTAGGACTTGAACATGAAAAGCCCTCATCGTAGAGGCCTAGAGCTGGCATTAAACGTGAGGATTATGTCCTCATATTTGTTTCCTATAATGACTTCTCCAGTAACAATGTGAAGACTGGGCGATGAGGCTATTAAAGAATTCCAGAGATAAGAAGATAGTGACTTTAATTTCGTTCTTTGAAATCATTCCAAATTGCCAGTGATCTGAGTGGTAGAAAATTATGCTTCTTATTTTAGTTTTGTGTTTTTTTAATTACAAATAAAGTCTGGCATACTATATTTGTTTATTGGCCTTTTGTATTTGTTCATAGATTTTATGTTAATATACACTTGTTTTGCCCAGCAGTTTATAGGATTTTCTTGTCTGATCATTTTTCATGTTATAGTAATGCCTAACTGGCTACTCTACATCCTTCCTCACTGTTCTATCCACTTTATATGCAGCTACCTAAAAATGTAACCCATCCTGATATTTCTCTTCTGTTCAGTTTTTAATGTCTTTCCATTCCCAGGAGAATTTTAATATTATAAACCCTTCATTTAGATGTTCAAGGCTGATTTAAGGAGTTTATTTACTCATTGTTTTGCTACAATCAAACTAGTCTATCCTAGATTATCTGGAAACACTCCATTTTTCCCCTGCTTTTGTGACTTTTTTTTCTGTTCTTTTCTTTACTTGGAATGTCCTCCTTCACGTCTACTTGTCAAAATTCATTGGATCTTTTTCAAAGTCTAAAAATACAAAACGTGTAGCAGAGTTTTAATTTTGTCAAATCTGGATGGTGGGTATCTGGTTTTGGTATTACCTATTATTCTATTGTATGTTGGAATTATTTTATAATATAAACACTTAACATAGGTGCTCAAAATTCTGTAATTTTTTAATTTAGGCAAAAATGGATAACCAGGAATATAAAGATGCATATGAATTTGCTGCAGATGTTAGATTAATGTTCATGAACTGCTATAAGTACAACCCTCCAGACCATGAAGTGGTTACAATGGCAAGGATGCTGCAGGTGAGTTTTTACTTGTGTTCTGAAAGTGAGTTTCCTCTGAACATAGCTTAAAATGTTTCATAACTCGAGAGATAAAAAATAACACCCCCTACCCCCACTAAGTAGTAAAGCATAATTTGTACTTTTAAGATTGTGGGGGTGGGTTGTTTGCTTTATGAGGTATAGTATCCATTAGTAGTAAATGTTTTAATGAAGCTGCCCTACATATAGAAGACATTGGGGAAATATTAGTGAAGAAAGGACAGTAGATATCTGAGACAGAGTTGACTGGAGTCAATGTCCCATTCAATGAGCCTGAACGGAAGGCTCAAGGACTTTTGAGGCTGAGTCATTGGGGATTAGTAGAATGATGCAGTCACAGGGCAGGAGATCTGAAAAGAAGTCCCCCAGTTAATCTGAAAGAGCTATCTTACCTGGAAAAACACAAAAGTTGGTAGTCAGGGAAGCATGAGGTCTTAACTGTATTTCTGGTAAATCTTTTTTTTCCTCCAGTTTTATAGGGATATAATTGACATTGCATTAGTTTAAGGTATATAAGATTATGAGTCAATATATGCATATACAGTGAAATGATTACCACAAAGACAATAGAGTTCTCATCAACATATGACACTGAGGGAATTCCCTGGCAGTTCAGTGTTTAGGACTCCACCACACTTTCATTGCCAGGGGCTAGAGTTCAGTCCTGACTGGGGAACTGGGATACAGCAAGTTACACAGTGCAGCCGAAAAAAAGTGACACTGAAATGTGCATTTTCTTAAAAGATGTTATTGCTGCATTAAATCAGAAATGCAGAGGCCCTTAACAGTGTCATTTTCCATTATAGGATGTTTTCGAAATGCATTTTGCAAAGATCCCAGATGAACCTGTTGAGAGTATGCCTGTATGTTACGTCAAAACAGATACCACAAAAACCCTTGGTAGAGAAAGCAGTAGTGAAGCTTCTTCTGAAGATAACTCTTCTGGTGATTCTGAAGATGAACAAGTTCAGCGTCTTGCAAAGCTTCAGGAGCAGGTAGTTCATTTTACTGATAGAAGTTTTTATATTCTTTCTATGAGCTGCTGCTGCTTGCTGATGATCTAAAATCCTATTTGTAGATTAAAAGTAGTTTAAAAGCTGTTATATTTAGATCACTTAGCAACTGTGACTTTACTTATTGGCATATACTTAATGTTTAATAGTTTTTTCTACTCAAAAATCTATACATCTTAAAATTCTGTTATTTATATTACTAACCACAATGAGTTGATTCTTACTGAAACATTTATATAACATAACCTGGATAGTTTATGCATGGGATCTTTATTTAACATTTGTTACCTTTTATGATAAAATGTTAACCTGCTATGAGTTCAATCCTGAAAAATCAATGATTTAAGACTTAAGACTACGTGGAAAAATAATGATTCTTGGTCTGTTTTTAGATGAATATTTAAGTGTATGGGTTAAATATATAATATTCTTTGAAACACACCCTTCAAAATGATGAATTTATGAAATGAAATATCTGTCTGAAGTAAATGAATTTCATAAAGGATACTGTTGACTTTTGAGTGCCTTCATTTTTTTCTGCTCTCTTTATTTAGAATCATTAATGTTTAAAGCATTTTTCCTTTATTAGCTTCAAGCTGTTCATCAACAGCTACAGGTTTTGTCCCAAGTACCTTTTCGTAAGCTAAAGAGAAAGAATGAGAAGTCTAAAAGGGAAAAGAAAAAAGAAAAGATTGATAACAGAGATGAAAATCCAAGGAAAAAGTTTAAGCAAATGAAACTAAAGGAAAAATCCAAGCGCAAGTAAGTATCTTTAATGATGCCTTATTAAGATAACATTATCTGAAATACATTTGATTAAATTTAACTTTTGTTACAGTCTGCCAAAGAAGAAGAAACCACAGGTCTTCACTATGAAATCTGAAGATGAAGATAATGCAAAACCTATGAACTATGATGAGAAAAGACAGTTGAGTTTGGATATAAACAAACTCCCTGGAGATAAACTTGGGCGAGTCGTTCATATAATACAATCCAGAGAGCCTTCATTGAGAAATTCCAACCCTGATGAAATAGAGATAGACTTTGAAACACTGAAATCATCAACACTGAGAGAACTGCAAAAATATGTTGCTGGATGTCTAAGAAAAAGATCACTAAAACCTAATGGTATGTATTAGAAAGCAGTCTAATATTTGTGTTGTCCTCACTCTTTTGGTTGTACTCACTTTTTTTTTTCCTTCTAAATCACATAGGTAAGAGAACAATGAAGTCAAGAGAAGAACTTCATTCAGAGAAAAAACTAGAGTTGGAAAAGCGGTTACTGGATGTCAATAATAAGTTAAATTCTAGAAAACGTCAAACAAAACGTAGGTATCTTTTTTTTTTAATTTACTTATTTATTTTTTGCTGTGCTGGGTCTTAGTTGCGGTGCATGGGCTTTCTCTAGTTGCAGCAAGCTGGAGCTACTCTTCTAGTTGCGGTGCATGGGGTTCTCGTTGCGGTGGCTTATACTGTTGTGGAGGACAGGCTCTAGGCATGCAGGCTTCAGTAGTTGTGGCTCATTGGCTCTAGAGCTCAGGCTCAATACACAGTTGTGGTACACAGACTTAGTTGCCCCACAGCATGTGGAATTTTCTGGAACCAGGGATCAAACCTGTGTCTCCTGCATTGGCAGGTGAATTCTTAACCATTGGACCACCAGGAAAGTCCCAGTAGCAGTTTTTAAAATGTTCCTGTGACAGTTTAATATCTGCCATTTTTAATGTCTTTTCTTATTTTGTAGCTGAGAAAACTCAATCATCCAAGGCCATTGGAAGTGGTTCCCGACTGAGTGAAAGTAGCAGCAGTAGCAGCAGCAGTAGTTCATCAGAGTCTGAAAGTAGTAGCAGTGATTCAAGTTCTTCAGACAGCAGTGATTCCGAATCAGGTTAGCTTACTTCTGCTTGTGGGAAAATATTTCTCATGTAATATTGAGATGTACAGTGTGAAAAAATGTTTGTTACTTACCCAGAATCTACAGTGGGATGCCACACTTATTTAATTGCATGTTGACAGTCTTACAGCTTTTTCTTAAAAGAGATACTGTGTAAAGTGAAACTTCTTATTATACATATGTGACCTACAGGCTTGTAATATTGAAAATAAGCTTGTACTGTTGAAAATAATTTACTAAAGGTGGGATAATATCAATATATAATTCATATCTTAATACCAAAAATATCAAAGAATAAAATGCTGATCTTTTAATAAAATATTATTTGAGGACATCTTTTACTTTGATATATCAATTCACTCTAATGTTGCAGTGTGCAGTGTTGTGACAATATATTCTGAATTGGATAATCATTTTGAATTAAGAAACCAGTCATCCTAGAAATGGTGTAAAGCAGATTTTTTTTCACTTCAGTGTTTTCTTCACTGTAGGTTATCTTCCATTTGTAGAAAAATATACCTTAAATTCAGATTCTCAGTTATGCTAAAGTATGATATTACCTCATAGAGTTTATCATCAACTATATCAAGCTTAACTTATTCATTCATGTTTTGTTTGTACTCTTTCATTGACATTTATGTAGTTGACAGGTAATTGCTGCCCTCAGGATATGGTCTTGGCAGAGGCATTCCATCATTGTTCACCAAAAGGCACATTCAAATATAGGACACTTTTAGGCCTCAAATTTTGCTTTATTTTAAATAAGACATTTCTTGTTTGTCATGAGATTCAATTCTTTTTAAAACATCCCACACAAAATGTTGTCACATCAGGAATTCTTACCATTTGTAAGAATATCCTTCTTATTTTGGTCTGGTATTAAGAGTCTGCTGCCTTGCAGTATATTGTTTCACTTCTGGTTCTTTTTAGTTTGTGGTGCTGATGGCCTCATGTTGTTTTAGATTTATAAAGTATATAGTGGTAAACATTTCTGTTAGAATAAACAGAATTTTTACTTTTATTGAAATTTGTCATCCTAGGAAATTTTTTAATAATTTAGGACTCCGTATACATTATTTCCTTGTAGTTGACTTTTAAGCAAAACATGCTGAAAAACTCTTTAAAGTATTTTAAATTGTGACTAGCATTTGTAATTTCATCTAATAAAGCATTTATTGCCTAAGAAGTTAGAGCACTTTGTCTTTTATTTATAGGATAAAACTCTTATTAAATTATCTAATTTTATATTGACTACTGATCAATAAAGACCGTGAGTATTAGCAGAAAAGTACTTCAGAGTGCTTCAGTGAAGTACTTTAATTTGAATTATCAGTTTCTAATAGAATCTTACAATATGTTGCTTGAAGGAAAGAATGTCATCTACTGTGTTCTTAAAATAGTGTAGTATGTGTTTTCCTAACTTTCAAACAGAATAACTCAGCCTCAGAATTCTAATTTTAAAGCACTATTGAATTTTTATTTTATGACTGACATTCTTGTTTGATGTCATCTTTTTCAAATAACGAAGTGTTTTTAAAAACACCTGTTAAAATCAAAGAAGCAAATTTTTACATTTCCGTCTACTGTATGAAGAGTGTATAGATTTATAACACTAAGGTCAGTTTGTCTTCTAAAATGATAGGATAATAAGAGTTTTTGTTTATGTTTGAAATGTTCATTGTTTTATAAACCAACTATGTACTTCATTGGAAAAACAATATATATAAGTTGCAAATGCAATGCTTAACTTATGCAGTAATTAACTTTGCTTAATGAAATAGTAAATGAAGCAATAGGACCTTTTCTCCTATTAACTTCAGTTGTACCCTTAAAAATACTGTAAGGCTCTTGATTTCTAGTGTATAAGTTAACAACATTTTCTTTAACTTTCCTGAGAACAACAAAAACTAAGTAAAAGCATTGCAAATTGTGAAAAATAATTAATTCAGGCTATATCTTTAGCTATACCTATTGTAAAAATAAGCAAAGCATCTATCATTCTTAAATTATGCACATGATGTTATCAAGAAACAGATGGACAAATCCCAAGTCTTAAGTTTCAGGGTGAGGGGAAATGGAGATCCGGAGAAAATAATAATTTGTGAAAATTAGGTATGTTAGTAAAAGTTAACTGAAAATATAAGTAAGACTTTGTAACTTCAAAATTTATTATGATTTGTCAAGAGCTGGAACTTTAAAAAGGAATATCTCAATTATCAGAACTAGGGTTAAATAAGAGTTTGGATTATTCAAAATAGGACATATGCATATAATTTCATTTCTTCAAAATTTTAGTAGTGGCATCTTTTCTGAAAGCTTCTCTGAGAAATTCTTCTCTGGTCTACGGCCATACCACCCTGAATGCGCCTGATCTCATCTGATCTCAGAAGCTAACCAGGTTCAGGCCTGGTTAGTACTTGGATGGGATAAATTCTTCTCTGATAGAAGAATATTGATCTCCAGTAATTTTTCTTAATCTATTTTTTAATACTTGTCTTCCTGGATTTTTATAGCAACTTGAGACCATATGCAGTTTTCTTAACCAAGTCACAATCAATTTCTGTTATCAAGGACAGATTTCTAAATTAATAGATCTCTAAATTAGATCTCTAATTTTTAAATTCCTTAACAGTATTGACTTAAAGTTCTCCTTATAGCTTTCTTGTATTATGAGTTGCTTTCTTTACTGCTGTATTATTCTCTTCTAGGTATATTAAAATGTTTTAAGGGTGACATCTGAAAAACATTTGTATGTTATAGATAGTGGTAGAGCTGGTTATTACACATTAAATTGTTATGTTCTGCTGCTGCTGCTAAGTCACTTCAGTCGTGTCCGACTCTGTGTGACCCCATAGATGGCAGCCCACCAGGCTCCCCCATCCCTGGGATTCTCCAGGCAAGAACACTGGAGTGGGGTGCCATTGCCTTCTCCGTGTTATGTTCTATGTAATCTTAAGTCTTATTTTATGCATGTTTGAAAAAATGGACTAATTCTGCTTGGGCTAAAGAAATTGGATTAATTAAATGGAAGAGGAGTAAGTTACAAGGAAAGATTTAATAATTCTTTAATTATTATTTCAAACCAGATATTAAATCAGTTCTAAGATAGAGCTGTCATGAAATTCCATATCTTTGAAAAACATAAGAAATCTATTGGCTGGAAGCAGTACTTAATTGAAAATTTCAGTGTAACTTGATATTGCCATTTAAATTATCTTCTTCAGTTACATTGGCATATGCAAATTATCATGTGCTGATAAGTCAAGAACAATGATGGGGAATTCCCTGGCAGTTCAGTGGTTAGGCCTCTGCACTTTTCACTGCCAAGGGCCTGGGTTCTATCCCTGATCAGGGAACAAGATGCCACAGCCATGAGGCATGGACAAAAAAAATAATAAATCCTATCCCATTTATATTTATGCCAGTGATTAAACATTGGCATAAATATAAAACCTATTTTTCATAACTCAAAATATCATCAAATGGCAGATCAAAAGATACAAATAGGCTTGACAGTATAAATGAATTCCAGATGCATATATCCTATGTTAACTAGGCTGTACTAGAATGTACACACAAGCAATTGAGTTTTTTTAATATTCAACAAAGGTTGGCTATCTTGAGTTATGTAATAAGGAGGAGTATTAACAGATTTAATAATACTGAGAAACCATCAAATGGAGCAGCTCATAGATAATACTGCTTTTTTGATTCTAACTTTGTAGGAAATACCTTTAGGAACTGTCCAGATTTTAGCTCAAATACCTGACTAGTGTGGAATATAATATTTTTCAGGAGTGATTATCATTTCAATTGTTAAAACAGTTATATACAAAGAAATTGAATGGTTATGGCAACAGTTCTTTGCCTGACTAAGACAAAATGAATTTATCACTTCATATTTTGGATTTTTTGCTTTTATTGGCTTCAGTGTAATGTTCTGAAAGTGAAATTTATGAAATTCCTTAAGTAACAATTGTTCCTTTTTTTTTTTAACTTTCTTAGTTACACTGACTTAAAAGTAGGAATAAAAGAATCATTTCTCATTTTAGCTATATAAGCCAGGTCTTCTGTAGAAGTGACAATGATGCAGTTTGTTTTTATTTTTTTCATGCAAGGAAGAAAGGAAAACCTTGGTTAAAGTTTAGATTTTAGTTTACCTTTTAAGGGGGAGGATGGTTTAGTAAATACAGGAAGTATGAAATAATGGATTCTTTACCAGCTGAGCCACAAGGGAATATTGAAGTGGGTAGCCTATCCCTTCTCCAGTGGATCTTCCTGACCCAGAAATCGAACCAGGATCACCTGCATTGCAGGCAGATTCATTACCAACTGAGCTATCAGGGAAGCCATGAAATGACAGTTTGGAGTAATTTTTCACCATTCAAGCTAGAAAGTTTAAGAGAAATGATTAGTATTCATCATTTAAGTATTTTAAACTTTCATTAATTTCCTATCAATTAAGGTGTTTTTAAAGCCCCAGAAGGATAAATTCAGGGACCCAGGCTTGCTTAAAAACTTGTACATATTGAGGTCTGTACTTGAGCCAGGAGTCTCAGAAATAGGATAAATTGTCATGTGCCTTTTAAAAACTGGGTCTTACTGAATAAACAGGCTGTCTAGAATAATGTTTTTCAACCTTGGCAGCAGTGCATTAGAAATCACCTGTAAAACTTTAAAAATAGTGTCCAGATATGAATTGGAGAGTGGGACCAGATAAATACAGTGTCAAAAGATCCATGTGACTAATGTGCTGCCATGTTTGAGAACCATCAATCTAGGCGTTTTTGTTTGTTTCCACTTTGTAACTCTAGTTAAAATGACTTTGGTAAAAGGAAGAGACAGCTTATAATCAGTTTGTTCTATATTAAAATAAGTACCACACACTTAGATGAAAATGCTCAAAACATTCTTTAAAGGGGGCAAAATTTTTTTGTTCACAGTGCTTGATTTTTATTCACAGAATATTATATGATAAACTTGGGCAGATTATTTAACATCTCTGGATATGCTTTCTTTCCAATAAAATAAGGAAATGACCTCCAATCACTTTTATGTACCCAGTCCTTTATAACAGAAGTGTGATTTGTTTTTCTAATTTAAAAATCTTCAGTAATTTTTTTCTGCTATGATGGTATTACATTCTGGCTTTACATTATGTATGGTATTATATTCATATTCAGTTTATCAAGTTTTTAAGTCAGTATTGGCTTGCTGATAATATTTGGTATCTCTGGAGCATTGATCTCAGTGCTTTGATAGATGATGGATATTATTAACAAATCCTTCAATCAAATAGTTAACCCTAGATCTCTCTTCTTTTTGATTCTGTGATTAAAATTTGTTTAGTTGGAAGTGAAAACTTTCAATCAGAGTTTTATGTTGAAGTTTTTAGGGAAATATGAAAATAGCACACATTATATACTGTGCAAAATATTCATTTGTTCAGTAGTTAACATATTTTATCCAATTGGATCCTCATAAGGTAGGTATGTTATCACAGTTCCCTGGAAAAGTTGGTTGACAAGTGTATATGTTATCACTGTAGTGCTCAGTTTTATTAAGACCTGGGAGGGCTTCTTCATTTATTGAAATGTGGTCTTAAGCTTGACAGTGAAAATATATATATATTTGCCTTTTAATTCCAAAGGCCAGGAACTTATAAACAAACAGAAATATGCACTTTTATTTTATTTCTGGAAAGTCAACTATGTAAGAATAGAAGGAGAAGCAAAACACTGAGTTTTAGGCTATCATTATTCATATATCTATAGTCTGTAAGACTTGTTTGAGGCATCCTGTACTTGGTGTTGGGTTTGTTTTTAATTAAAATTCTTTGATGCCTTTTGCTCATGTTTTTAGATTTTGAGGTGATAGTTTTTGTAATAGTTGTGAGCTTTAGTTTTATATCAGAAAACTAAGATAATGCCCTTAAATTTTTCATCACAACACTAATGTGGTATGTTGTATTTTTATTATAGTTAAGAGTTTATATCATTGAATAATTTGTTTAGGTGCATATTTGGATAATTAAGATAGATATATGGATGTACATATATGATCATATTAATGAAGTCTGTTTTTTGTTTTTGTTTTTTTGTTCAAAGCTGAAATCATAATTTCTCTCCTAAATGTGAAAGCTACCTGAATCTATACCCTCAGTCTTTGCAGTCTGTCTTCTTGCCTTCCCTTTCCACCTAACCCCTAACACTTAAAATAATATTTAGTGGAGTGACATTAAGATGGTTCATGTCATTTTAAATACTTAAATTTTTTAAATTAAAGCACGTCCTTGAGTGGCATTTAGCAATTTTAACAATGTCCAGCATCAAACATTTTAGGAAAGAACAGTAACACATCCAGTGGAAACTGATGGCATTTCAGGAAGCAGAAGGTAACTATTAAAATTAGAATGTTAAGTTTGAATAAGATTTGGTGTTGACCACCCTTGGTGCTCTGAAGCCTGAAGCAAATGATGCTCAGGTGGCTCATGAAAGCTGGCTTGGAGAGATGGATCAAGGCATTAACTACCAGTTTGGTGCTTCACCACACTGACTTAGGCTTGTGATTGGGGAGGATAGCACCAAAATGAATTGTAGGATCAAGAAAGAAGAACTTATGCACACCATGTCAGAGAGATCTCTTTTAATATCTACTCTACTGCCAGTGTCCCCTGTAAAGGTATTTCTAAAGGTAAAGGAAGTACTATAAAAGCCATTTGTTGCTATGTAGTTGAGGCTGTCAGATAGCGCAGAAGTAAATAGAGTATTAATTAGATGGGATCTTTATTATAATGCTTAGCAAGCAGAGCAGACTTTATCATGCCTAATCAAATAGCTTCACTTTTAATAAGACTGTATTCTCTCAGATACATTCCTTTCTCTTATAGTAAATTCTTAATTATTTTAATTAAGCCTCTTAATGGCTATTTGGTAAAAGATGGTTTTAGTATAAATGGTACTGCTTGTTTAAACCCTTATCTCTGCTGTAACTTGTTTCTTTTTAAACTATCACTTATTCAAGCGGTTTACTCTAAAGTAACACATCATTCTTTTTGCCTAATAATCCAAGTTGAAATTTGTGAGGAGATATTTATTCCATTAGGTAGAAAAGAAAATATCCCTTTTCAAAGCAAGTATCTCTTTAGAAATTTTGACTGATTCCAAGAGGGCAGAAACCTGGTAAGTGTAAGAATTTCTTGATTTAAGAAGTTGACCGTTTTCTTAAAATCACTTTAATATGCAAGACCTACAATTTAGATGATTTTTAAGTTAGCAAATATTAAAGTATTTTTATATACATTTGCAGAAATGTTTCCTAAATTTACTGGAGTAAAACAGAATGATTCTCCTAAAGAGAGATTACAGGTAAGTTAATTCTTCATTTTACCTTAGAATTTTAAGATTATATGGGTTATAACTAAATGGTTATAATTGTTTGATTTTATTTAAATGAAGAGTTGTCACTCATTTTTAAAAAATATTTTTTCTTATTTTTTTGTGTTGTCACTCATTTTTTCACTTAGATGTTCATAGACTTCTTCATAAAAAAAGATTGAATAGTGAAATGATTTGGCTGCATTTTTCTAATAGATGTATTTTTTTTTTAATATTACATCAAACTGTAAGTAGAACAAATTACAGTTTTGGCTAAGTCTTAAGGCTCTAAATACAGAAGGAGAGTCTTGGTGTCCCCGTATGCATGCAGTAAGGTGTGCACAGTAAGGTGGAATTTCTCCCCAAAAATTCCCAAGTAGGGCAGTGGTAGTCAGAGTTTCTAAAACTTATAATTACCATTTATTGATTTTAGCACATTTATGTTTGATTAGTAGTTGATATGCTTTGAAAAGGGTAAAAGTAATTTTATCTTTTACTACTAATTCTAGTTGTCATCCTCATAAAACTTTTAATCCTTTGTACCCATTTCAAATACAGAATTATAGGTATATACCTTTTATTATTCCCCTGGAGAAGAGAATGGCAATCCACTCCAGTATTCCTGCCTGGAGAATCCCACAGACAGAGGCACATGGTAGGCTACAGTCCATAGGGGTCTCAAAGAGTCAGATACGACTGAGCAACTAACATCTTTTATTAAGGGCTCCTGGTAACTCAGACAGTAAAGAATCCACCTGCAATGCAGGAGACTGGGGTTCAATCCCTGGATTAGAAAGATCCTCTGGAGAGAGGAATGGCTACCCACTCCACTATTATTGCCTGGAGCATTCCATAGAAAGAGGAGCCTGGTAGGCTACCGTCGATGGAGTTGAAAAGAGTTGGACCCAACTGAGCAACTAGCACAAACACCCCTTTTATTAGATCATAAGCTTACGTAATAATATCTAACTCCAAGGGGAACACAATATAATACTACCTTGATGGAGCTCTTAATAAGACAGATAATCACACAGTTAAAGAGATTGTATGGCTAGTGCTGTAATCATCTATATTCATAATTTATTGAGAAAATGAAGGAGGAATATATATCTATCTATATACACACACATATACTACATGAAGAGGAAATGCTTAAAATAGGTTTTAAATTACAGAGAAAGGGAAGAAATGGTTAGTATATTGACATACTGATTAGAGACTTTTTTTTAAACAGAGGTAGTAGCATGAAGTGAGTCAAAAAGCATAGGAGGTGTGTTCAGAGAAATATGGTAGCAGATGGTGTTTGTATGGGATTAGTTGTCTTTGGAGATGTAATGGGGGGTGGGTTTGTACACCTAGGTAAAGTGTTAATATTTAATTTGCTAGGTAAGCATTAACTCTCAAAGGTTTTTGAGTGGGAAGAAGATCCAGATGATCTATCTTGCCATAGGTATTAGTGGAAACAAAATTATGTCAAGTTATAAACAAACTTTGGAATAATTCTCAATATAGCACATAGAATGCTATCTTTATGATCTGTTTGTGACCAAGTTTTTCTCAGTGTCACTCACTGAAGAATTTAATGCTTATTCAAGACATAAAAAGAAAGTATATTTATAGAATAATGAATAAATGTACATACTTATGTGTTTCATAAAGTAATGTTTTGCTGATTTAAATCTCAGCATTTGACTTTAAAACTTTGGGCTTGGGTCTCTATTATTGTTGAGATAAACATTCCTATGGCCTTAATTTTATTCAAGCTAGCATAAGTATTCATACACTTCATTTATGCCTTATCAACTAATGATAATCCTAACCCTTTTATTCAATGGAGGGGTCTGTAGTTTAGCAGATAAGGTACCTGGGCTTGGGCACTGTAACTTATCTTGCCACTGAATAAATATGAACATTTAAGTTACATCTAAGTCCTGTTGTCAACTGTGAAAATGAAAGTCATTCAGTCGTGTCTGACTCTTTGTGACCCTATGGACTGTAGTCCTCTAGGCTCCTCTGTCCATGGAATTCTCCAGGCAGTAACACTGGAGTGAGTAGCCCTTCCCTTTTCCAGGAGATCTTCCCAACCCAGGAATCAAACTCAGATCTCCTGCATTGCAGGCAGATTCTTTACCATCTGAGCCACCAGGCAAGCCCTCTGTGAACTATAAGTGGGGATAATAACTATACCAAACTCATATGATTATTGGAGAAGGAAGTGGCAACTCACTTCATTTTTCTTGCCTGGAGAATTCTGTGGACAGAGGAACCAGGTGGGCTGCGGTCCATGGGGTTGCAGAGTCGGACATGACAGCAACTAACATAGGATTATGGGCGTTCCTGGTAGCTCAGCTGGTAAAGAATCCGTTTGCAATGCAGGAGACCCTGGTTTTACTTTCACTTTCTCTCTTTTCATAGGATTATTGTGAGAATTAACTATATAAAAGGCTCACCCAAGTATTAAATAAATATTTATTATAATATAGTTTTTCTTAATAAGTAGTTAGTGAAGTGAAAGTGGCTCAGTCCTGTGCAACTGTTTGCGACTATATAGTCCATGGAATTCTGCAGGCCAGAATACTGGAGTGGTAGCCTTTCCCTTCTCCAGGGGATTTTCCCAACCCAGGGATTGGACCCAGGTCTCCTGCATTGCAGGCAGATTCTTTACCAGCTGAGCCACAAGGGAATCCCAATAAGTAGTTAACAGAATACTCAATCAGAATTTGTTGATAATCTGTGCGTCAACCACCATGTGATTTTTTTTTTTAATAAACACACCCTCCATTTATATCACTAATTCACTAAGGAAAAGGAGGTAAAGAAAGTGGATTAGTCTCTGCTGCTGCTGCTAAGTCACTTCAGTCGTGTCCGACTCTCTGTGACCCCCATAGACGGCAGCCCACCAGACTCCCTTGTCCCTGGGATTCTCCAGGCAAGAACACTGGAGTGGGTTGCCATTTCCTTCTCCAATGCATGAAAGTGAAAAGTGAAAGTGAAGTCGCTCAGTCGTGTCAGACTCTCAGTGACCCCATGGACTACAGCCTACCAGGCTCCTCCATCCAAGATTTGGTATAAAAGCTCAGTTTTTATTTTCAATAAGTCACAGGAAAGCATTTGAAAATAGGCAGCACTGTTTAATAACATATGTGTTAAGTCTGTGTATGCTAGTAACTTAAGACCATAGACTTTAATGACTGACTCTACTTAAAAGCTATATAATGGCCAAGTTGTTTAATCTTTCTAAACCTTTTCTCATTTGTAAGATAGCAATAATTATACCTTATAAATTTATGTGACTTTAATAACATATTCAAAGACAGTGTTAAGTTATATTCTATTCTCTTGTATTTTTTTGTTGTTGTTCTTATACTTCTTCTGTGATTAAAGCTCTGAAAGATTTGTTTAACTCTGTCTTAACAGGTAAAGTCTTCTGTGCAAGATACAACCTCTGGGGTAACTAGCCTGGTTCATCAGACTGCATGTTCAAATGGAACACCACCAAACCAC
This sequence comes from Bos indicus x Bos taurus, assembly GCF_003369695.1. Taxonomy (NCBI): domain Eukaryota; kingdom Metazoa; phylum Chordata; class Mammalia; order Artiodactyla; family Bovidae; genus Bos; species Bos indicus x Bos taurus. The sequence continues at coordinate 51,562,426 of NC_040078.1, read as the reverse complement.
CACCAATTAGTGTTTAATCATCAAGAACCAAAACATTCACAGAGTGTGGAAAACATTTCACCTTTACAAATTCTGCCTCTTTTAGGTAAGAAATTAATGAGTAAATAGCTGTGATTGAACAGTTGACTTCTAAATGAAAATGCCAAGGTCATCCTAAATATTATGTATCTGAAATACTGAAAATCATAACTAGTAAATTCTAGGGTAGAAATAATCCCTGAAGCATATTCCTTTATACCCAAATGTATTCATTACATTTGAATGAAAGAAAATTGTATGAACAGTTCACACACAACTTACTTTCGTATAGAGTATATACACTGGCATATGGGCCATACATAAAAACCTGTCACTGCTGTAGTTCATGGGCTTTCCTGGTGGCTCAGAGGTTAAAGTGTCTGCCTCCAGTGCGGGAGACCGGCTACAATCCCTGGTTTGGGAAGATCCCATGGAGAAGGAAATGACAACCCACTCCAGTATTCTTGCCTGGAGAATCCCATGGATGGAGGAGCCTGGTTGGCTACAGTCCATGGGGTCGTAGAGTCAGACATAGCAAGCTCTGAGCAGACTTGTGAAATGTTGCTCTAATTTCCATGATGTCTCTGTGGGTTGGAAAGGTAGATTAGAATGGGGAAAAGATTGTTAGAGAATCTAGAGGTAGATAAATAGTTATAAACATTAAAAACAGTTTACAGTTAAAGAAACTTGAGCTAGAAATACTTGCCTAGTGGTAGTTCCCATTTACCAAAAACATCTTCCAAAACTAGAAATTTTTATAGTTAGATTCATTTGACTTTATCATTGTCTCATCTCTTAGTCTTGTCAGAAGTGAAAGTATCGCCTTTCTCATCATGGTTCTCCTGGGGATGTATGACACAGGGAGATGCTTCTCTGACAGTGGTGAGCCCAACTAATGGGGTGCCTGAACTTTGATAAATGTATTCAGGCCTAGACTAGAAGCAGATGTGAACATACCATATCCAGGTCTCCTTCTGTCTAGACTGCTCCCTGGTTTCCATTTGACCTTCCAAGGGCAGAAGTTTCTCCAAAGCAGAAGAAATTTCTAAGATGTTTTTCTGAAGCACAGATTAGGAGGAACATGATGGTCCTCCTTTATTGCTTCTAGTAAAAGCTCCCTACTGTTCTGTGTTAGATATTCCATTTTGTATTTAACTTGAGTTATAGCTCTTGACTGGAGGAGTGGAGATAAGGGAGAAAATATCAGAGGCAACACTGGGGGGTATCCCAGGAAGAAGAATAAATAAGATCCAAAATATGAAATATTTATATCCATTCTTTTTAGAAAAAAATATTTTTAAGGTCTTCAGGAGAGTAACTGAAGAGGTAGTTGTTCTAAGTCATATATTATCTTAAATACCATCGCTACATTTGGATCTTTTATTTTGCACACAATGAGCAGATTCAAACAAGAGCATGACAAAATCAGATTTTACATTAGGAAGAGATTGCTGCTTGCTATATAGGGGATGAACTAAGATGAAGATGCTCTGATATACTTGGGACCAAGTAAAGAAGCTGAGTGCTGTAGTCTAGGAAAGAAACTATGATGACCAAAACTAAGGCAGTAAGTACAAAAAGGCTGTGGCTAAATTAGATATTTCTGTGGCAGAATTACTAAGCTTTATTAGAATCAGTGTCTTCCAATAGCTGGCTTGAAAATAAAAGGGATTTTTCATTTCAGACATGTTTGTGTGCTAAGTCACCTCAGTTGTGTCTGACTGTTTGTGACCCTATAGACTGTAGCCCACCAGGCTCCTCTGTCCATGAAATTCTCCAGGCAAGAATACAGGAGCGGGTTGCCGTATCCTCAACACTCCAGGGGATCTTCCCCACCCAGGGATCAAACCCATTTAAATTTAAGTCTCCTGCATTGGCAGGCAAGTTCTTTAACACTAGCACCACCACACTTAAGATATTGCAGAATATCTAATTGGAAATATATAACTAGAAATAGTTTTCTGGAACTAACAGGGTGTAACAAGAACTATATTTAGGAATATATAGAAGCTGTTTGAAGCCATAAGAATGAAGGAAAAGATACAGAGCAGGAAGAGAAAGGTTAAGAACAAATTCTAGGTAACCAGACTCCCTCAGTAAAAGTAGAAAAAAATGAATAAGTTAAAACAAGAGGTAATCAAAACCTAGAGGAAAAGGAAAAATGAATAGATAATAGAAGTAGATAATAGAAACCCGGCAGATACATTTTAGGAGGAAATCATCACAGTTATCAGTCCAGTACAAAGCATTAAAGTACCATGAGGAATAAGGAGAGAAGGTTACAACTGGCAATATGATATGCTGGGTTTTTTGTTTTTGCGGGTTTTTTGTTTTTTTTTCTTTTGCTTTTACAAAAGCTTCTTTTGTGGCCATTGTGATCAGGCAGAGGCAGATTCTTATAAATTGAGAAGTAATGGAATCTGAATGTAAACCAGTCTACTAGGAAGTTTGTTGGTAAAGAGAATGGGAAGATGGCTATGGCTTTAAACAGAAAGATAGGTATTTTGTTTTTGTAAGACTAGAAGAGAGATTATTTTGTTTTGAATTTTGAATGTGAGAGATTTGAATGTGTCTGGAGATCATGGCATCTGGTCCCTTCACTTCATGGGAAATAGATGGGGAAACAGTGGAAACAGTGTCAGACTTTCTTTTTTTGGGCTCCAAAATTACTGCAGCCATGAAATTAAAAGACACTTACTCCTTGGAAGAAAAGTTATGACCAACCTAGATAGCATACTCAAAAGCAGAGACATTACTTTGCCAACAAAGGTCCGTCTAGTCAAGGCTATGGTTTTTCCAGTCGTCGTATATGGATGCGAGAGTTGGACTGTGAAGAAAGCTGAGTGCTGAAGAATTGATGCTTTTGAACTGTGGTGTTGGAGAAGACTCTTGAGAGTCCCTTGGACTGCAAGGAGGTCCAACCAGTCCATTCTGAAGGAGATCAGCCCTGGGATTTCTTTGGAAGGGATGATGCTAAAGCTGAAACTCCAGTACTTTGGCCACCTCATGCGAAGAGTTGACTCATTGGAAAAGACTCTGATGCTGGGAGGGATTGGTGGCAGGAGGAGAAGGGGACGACAGAGGATGAGATGGCTGGATGGCATCACCGACTCGATGGACGTGAGGTTGAGTGAACTCTGGGAGATGGTGATGGACAGGGAGGCCTGGCGTGCTGCGATTCATGGGGTTGCAGAGTCAGACACGACTGAGCGACTGAACTGAACTGAACTGAATGTCACTTGGATAGGGTAAGGTTGTTTTCATTATAGCAAATTCATAGAAAATGGTGGGGATAGCTTTGAAGAAGAACAGACACTGAAAAATAATGGAAAGATTGCGGTCTGAATGGTCTATGGAGACTTTCCTGGTGGTCCTTTGGCTGAAACTCCATGCTCCCAATGCAGGGACCTGGGTTCAATCCCTGGTCGGGGAACTAGATCCCACATGTTACAACTAAAGATCCCATGTGCTACAACTAAGACCTGGTGCAGCCAAATATATATATATATATATATATATATATATGGCTATGGGTGTGTGGGTACACATTTATATTTAATGGTCTTTTGTTCCTATTTTAACATCCTATCTATAAAATGTCAGGCTTTGACTAAGTCTTCAAATTGGATCAGTTTCTTGTATTTTCTTCAATTTCTGCTTTTTTGTGATTGTTCAGTTCACTCACTCAGTCATGTCCAACTCTTTGCAACCCCATAGACTGCAGCACGACAGGCTTCCCTGTCTATCACCAACTCCAGGAACCTACTCAAACTCATGTCCATCAAGTCTGTGATGCCATCCAACCATCTCATCCTCTGTTGTCCCCTTCTCCTCCTGCCTTCAATCTTCCCCAGCATCAGGGTCTTTTCAAATGAGTCGGTTCTTCACATCAAGTGGCCAAAGTATTGGAGTTTCAGCTTCAGCATCAGTCCTTCCAGTGAACACCCAGAACTGATTTCCTTTAGGATGGACTGGTTTGATCTCTTTGCTGTCCAAGGGACTCTCAAGAGTCTTCTCCAACACCCCAGTTCAAAAGCATCAATTCTTCAGTGCTCAGCTTTCTTTATAGTCCAACTCTCACATCCATACATGAGTGCTGGAAAAACCATAGCTTTAACTAGATGGACCTTTGTTGGCAAAGTAATGTCTCTGCTTTTGAATATGCTGTCTAGGTTAATCATAGCTTTTCTTCCAAGGAGCAAGCATCTTTTAATTTCATGGCTGCAGTCATCATCTGCAGTGATTTTGAGCCCAAGAAAAGAAAAGTCTGTCACTGTTTCCATTCTTTCCCCATCTATTTGCCATGAAGTGATGGGACCGGATGCCATAATCTTAGTTTCTCTTAACGTTGAGTTTTAAGCCAACTTTTTCACTCTCCTCTTTCACTTTCATCAAGAGGCTCTTTAATTCTTCTTCACTTTCTGCCATATGGGTGGTGTCATCTGCATATCTGAGGTTATTGATATTTCTCCCAGCAATCTTGATTCCAGCTGTACTTCATCCAGCCTGGCATTTCACATGATGTACTCTGCATATAAATTAAATAAGCAGGGTGACAACATACAGTCTTGATGTACTCCTTTCCCAATTTGGAACCAGTCTGTTGTTTCATGTCCAGTTCTAACTGTTGCTTCTTGACCTGCATACAGATTTCTCAGGAGGCAGGTCATGTGGTCTGGAATTTTCCAGTTTGTTGTGATCCACACAAAGGCTTTGGCATAGTCAATAAAGCAAAAGTAGATGTTTTTCTGGAACTCGCTTGCTTTTTTGATGTTTCAGCAGATGTTGGCAGTTTGATCTCTAGTTCCGTCTATCTAGCTTGAACATCTGGAAGTTCTCAGTTCGTGTACTGTTGAAGCCTGGCTTGAAGAATTTTGAGTACTTTGCTGGCGTATGAAATAAGGGCAATTGTGTGGTAATTTGAACATTCTTTGGCATTGCCTTTCTTTGGGATTGGAATGAAAACTGACCTTTTCTGGTCTAATGGCCACTGCTGAATTTTCTGGCATATTGAGTACAGCAGTTTCATAGCATCATCTTTTAGGATCTTAAATAGCTCCACTGGAATTCCATCTTTTAGGATTTGAAATGGCTCAACTGGAATTCCATTCCACCTCCACTAGCTTTGTTTGTAGTGATGCTTCCTAAGGCCCATTTGACTTCGCATTCCAGGATGTCTGGCTCTAGGTGAGTGATCACACCATCATGGTTATCTGGGTCATGAAGATCTTTTTTGTATAGTTCTGTGTATTCTTGCCACCTCTCCTTAATATCTTCTGCTTCTGTTAGGTCCATACCATTTCTGTCCTTTATTGTGCTCATCTTTGGTATAAAGTAAAAACATTTGCCCTAAAAGAAATGAAAGTAAAATTTAAGGAGGTGAAGAAGGTGGAAATTACCGGATCTCCTTGAAAGATTAATATTTCTGTATTTGTTGTTGTTTAGTCACTAAATTGTGTCTGACTCTTTTGCATGTCCATGGACTGTAGCCCACCAGGTTCCTCTTTCCATGAGATTTTCCGGGCTGGGCTACTGGAATGGGTTGCCATTTCCTTCTCGAGAGGATCTTCCTAACCTAGGGATGGAACCAGCACAGGGATTAACCTGGTCTCCTGCATTGCAGGTGGTCTCCCCACCATACCAAAGACCAGTCTTCATCCAAAGAAGGTGATGTTGTATATGTGGTGGGATTGGAAGGGTGTCCTCTATTATGAGCTCCTTCCAGAAAACCAAATGATTCCAATTAGACCAACTGAAAACAGCACTTGACATAAAGTGTCTGGAATTAACATATAGCACACACCTGCATGTGTGTGTGTGCTCAGTTATGTCTGACTCTTTGCAACACGATGGACTGTAGACTACCAGGCTTCTCTGACCATGGAGTTTTCCAGGCAAGCATAGTGGAGTGGGTTGCCATTTCCTACTCCGGGGGATATTCCCGACCGAGGGATCAAACCCTCATCTCTTGCGTCTCCTGCATTGACAGGAATTCTTTACCACTGTGCCACCTGGGAACCTCAGAAAAAGCATAATCTTCTATTTATTTTGGTCTTTACAAAATTCTCTTAATGGAAAAAATTTCAATTCCCTGGAAGACTGTAAAAGTAACCTGGAAATGAAGTCACCTGAAAAATGGTAGAAGGTAGTAGAACAAAATGGTGAATATGTTGTTCAACAAAGTGCTTGGTGAAAATGAAAAATGTGTCTTCTATTTTTACTTAAAAACCAAAGGAACTTTTTGGCCAGTAGATCAGGTTCAGGTCATAAAGAACCTTGATTTCTAGAGACCTTGGACTTAATTGTAATGGTATAGTTAGTGGGGAGCCAATGAAGATTTCTGGAACAAAGCGTGTGCTTAAGTGCAGTTAATCTGCCAGTATTGTGTAGGCCAGTTGGAGGGATGGGGAAGAAGAGACCAGAGAAGACGGCTAAAAATTAAGCTATTAAAGTAATACAAAAAATTAAGCTATAGAAAAAGGGAAAAGTTGAAAGAAAGCACAAAGGTTGAGTGAGCAGGTCTTCAAAAGATGAATATATGCCAAGTTTTAGTAACTAAAGGTGTATACGCCTTGGGGCTCAGTCCGTAACCCAAGACTGGATATGGGTCCAGGTTGACAGACCTGGAACACAGATGAATAACAGATGTCTGATGAAGGATGAGTTTTGTAGTGTTTTAAAGTGCCAGAGGGCATTCCTATGAAGTTGTTTTTCAGTCAGATCCTTGATATACTTGGCTTCTGTGACACTGCTCTCTTGATCATTAACATCTCTGAATGTTCTTTACAGATACCTACTTTTATCTGCCTGCTGTATATATTGATAGTACTCTGAGTTACATCCTTAAGCCTTTATCATTTTACTTTACTCCAGGCTTTTCTAGCTAGATTCTGAAGCACAGGCTTACTAAGTAGGATCCCCTCTACCCTCAGCTTTCAGCAATAGGCTTGGAGCAGACTTCCTGTTTATTCAGGTATGCCATACATTGATCATCTTCCACTTATTATGGCATGTAAACCCCTTCATGGATCACAGCCTTGTCGTGGCGAAGGGGCTTGTGTAACTCAATGAAGCTATGAACCATGCCGTGCAGGGCCACCCAAGACGGACAGGTCATAGTGAAGAGTTCTGACAAATTGTGGTCCGCTGGAGGAGGAAATGGCAACCCACTCCAGTATTCTTGCCGTGAAAACCCCAAGAACAGTACGAAAAGGAAAAACGATATGACACCAGAAGATGAACCCCCCGGGTCAAAATGTGTCCAGTATGCTACTAGGGAAGAGCAAAAGCCAATTACCAATAACTCCAGAAAGAATGAAGCAGCTGGGCCAAAGCAGAAATGACACTCAGTTGTGGATGTGTCTGGTGGTGAAAGTAAAGTCCAGTGCTCTAAAGAACAATATTTCATATGAACCTGAAATGTTAGGTCCATGAATCAAGGTAAATTGGATGTGGTCAAGCAGGAGATGGCAAGAGTGAACATCGACATCTTAGGAATCAGTGGACAAAAATGGACAGGAATGGGTGAATTTAATTCAGATGACCCTTATATCTACTGCTGTGGGCAAGAATCCCTTAGAAGAAATGGAGTAGCCCTCATAATCAACAAGAGTCCGAAATGCAGTACTTGAGTCAATATCAAAAATAACAGATGTTTTCGGTTCATTTTCAAGGCAAACCATCCAAAATGTCAGCTATACTTTATGTTGACTCCTCCCCACCCCCCAGCCAAAAAAAGAAAAAGAAGAAAAAGAAATATAGGGAGGTAAAATTTCCAGTGAAAAATGTTTATTTTAGTGTTACAATTCTCCAACTAATGATACCCCAAAATTAAGAAGCATAAAAAAAACTGGTTATTTTGTTTTCATAGTTTCTAACATAGAAAGGGGGAAAATGTCTAATTGTGGAGAATCAAGATGAAATATATTAACTTGACTGTACTGTTTAAAAATGTGTGCATCTAGATGATTCTGAACAACTTCTGAATGGCCTAACTGTGATGCCTCAGTCCAGTGATAATGACACAGTGATGTTAGAATCAGAATATCAAGGTCAAGTTCCAGTGCAAAAGGTAAGAATAATGTTATTTTTTTCTCACAGATCTTGAAGAAATTTACAATTGAATATAGAAATGGCACAGAGGTATTTTAAGTGCTAATTTGAATGAATTTTGGATCTCTTAAGACTAACTTTTGCCTATTTGTTAAAAAACAGAAGTTAAACTGTGAGCAACACCTTTCCCCACCCTCTACCATCAGTCCTCATATTTGTGTTTAATTTCAAATTCTAGAATGCTGGTATTTGCCAGCTATCCTTATTTTAAAACATGTTATAAAACTAGCTTTTACAATCTGTTGTAGGTGATTTCCTCATGGAGTCTTCTGGGTACTTAATCTCAGACCACACATTGATCAGTCTTTCAACAAGTATTCTAGATGTTTGGGATACATTAGATACATCAGGTACTATTCTAGACATTTGAATATAGTTGTTGTTTTTCAGTCACTAAGTTGTGTCCGACTCTTTGTGATCCCATGGCCTGTGGCACGCAAGGCTCCCCTGTCCACTGTGCCCCGGATTTTACTCAAATTCATGTCCATTGAGTTAGTGATGCTATCTAACGATCTCATCCTCTGCCGCCCTTTCTCCTTTTGCCTTCAATTTTTCCCAGCATCAGGGTCTTTTCCAATGAGTCGGCTCTTTGTATCAGATGACCAAAGTATTGGAATTTCAGCTTTAGCGTCAGTCCTTCCAATGAATAGTCAGGGTTGATTTCCTTTAGGAGAACTGGTTTGATCTCCTTCCAGTCAAAGTGACTCTCAAAACTAATTGTCAGAAACTGACCATGAATGAGATATTCACATATCCCCTCTTTTTTCTCTCCCTTCCTTCCTTCCATCATTTCCTATCGACATTTTGGACTGGATAAGTTTTTGTTGAGAGTATGGTCTATACATTGTAGGATGCTTCACAGGGACCCTCACCTCTACGCACTAGATGTTAGTAACACCCTTTTCTTCACCCATATTTGACAACCAAAAACTTTACTGACATCACCATATGTCTTCCCTGGGCAAAGGAGAATCACCCTCAACTGAAAAGCACTGCCTTAATTTTACCTCGAATCTAGCTATTGCCCCATCCCTGTAATTTGCCCTATCAGAAGAATCAATGATGTCTAAAATTGCTGTGTCCCTCCCAAAGTCTTGAAGGTGTGAGGAAGTCAGGGTCTTCTACTAGTTCTCTCTCTGAACATCCACTGTGGTGCTTTCAGTTACAGTCTCTCTGCAGATGACTCAGATATATACTTCTAGACCTGGCATCCTGTGAGTTTTAATCCTTTTTGATTTCTCAGTCTCCTGAAGTCAAGGAATTGCTAAACTCTTTGGCTTTTATTTTCAAGATGTTTCCTTTTCCACTTCTACCTCATAGACCAGGCTTTATTGCCTTCAATGTAAGCTCTTTGTAATATTTATAATGCAGACTGACTTGAAACCCTCCTTGTTCTAGTCTATTTTTATTTATTTATTTATTTTTGGTTGCACTGGGTCTTCATTGCGGTACTCAGGCTTCTCATTGCATTGTCTTCTCTTGTGGAGTATAGACTCTAGGCACATGGGCTTCAGTAGTTCTAGCATGCAGGCTCTGTAGTTACGGCATGCAGGCCCTAGAGCATGGGCATGGTAGTTGTGGTACACGGCTTTAGTTGCTCCGTGGCATGTGGAATCTTCACAGACTAGGGATTGAACCCATGTCCCCTGCATTGGCAGGCAAATTCTTATCCACTATACCACAGTGAAGTCCCCATTCTGCTTTGAACATTCTTTTAACTGTACTTCTTGATGTATTGCTCTGATCGTATAATTATTATATACGAAACCTTCAATCGTTTCTAGCTTTGACTTCAAAATGAAGATTAAGCACCTTTACATTGTGACTCCAATTTAGCTTTTCCGTCTTAGGCATATGCCTATGTTTTTCCTTCTGTGAGGAATGCTTTCCATTCTCACCTCAAAATCTTATTCTTCTCTGTAATATCTGAAAAATTGTCCCATACTCCAAACCCAAATATGAACTTTCCTGTTTTAGGGTCTGCCAGAATTTTATTGCAGCTAAATAGGCATTTTAAGGACAAAACCAGAGACCAGGGTTTCATCCTGGTTTCATCCTCCCTTTATTTCCTATTAAGTATACTACCATGTTATGTTTCATGTCTCTATCTGCAGGCAATATTCTTTAACTGACTCAGTAGAAAAGTGAAGTGTGAAACTAGTATTTAGCCCATTCCATGGGTAGGAACAAAAATAGGTTTTATAGGTAACATATAAGAAAGACTTCATAAATACAACTGGGTGACCAATGGTGAAGGTTTGTATGTGTGTGTTAGGGGTGAGGAAGGATGTTTGACTCCTTTAATAAAATATATTATTAAAAGTTTACTTTTTTTAAAAAAATGTGGTACTGGAAGATTTTCAACTACATACATTTCTGTTGGTCAGCCACAGATCTTTCCCTTGGCCTGTTTCAGTTAAGAACAGCGATCACAAGCAGTTAATTCTTTTCTTCATACCAAAGAAAGGAAAACAAAGCTATGTCAGAGGGTTTTCAACAAATACTGTACCATTCTTACTTCTTACAGTCTTTTTGCCATCATCTTACTTTGCCTCTAGAGATTAATCACTTGTATACTTGCTTTATTTTTTGCATAGAATAATTTTTTTAAGATTGTAACTTAATTTTTATATTGAAATACAGTTGATTTATAGTGTTGTGTTAATTACTGCTGTATAGCAAAGTGATTCATATATACACATATATATATAATACATACACACACACACATTTTCCATTATGGTCATAGGGTATTGATTATAGTTGTCTGTGCTATACAGTAGGACCTTGTTCATAAATGTCTTGATTACAGTGACCAGTTAATTTTTATATTCTTTATAGATTATCATACCCTTAACATATGTTTCACATTAAATTGAAATAACTGTCAAGCATGCTGTTTTAATTTGGTCTTAGATGAATAATTGAATTTAGCTAATTTATTATCCTATTTTTTTCTACTTTAGTAACCTTTAACTTTAGTAAAATTACCTAAAGCCTTTGGAATCTTTATTTTTGATTTTTATCAAAAATAATATTTTTCTTCCAAATAGTTGACATCTTTAGATGTATACTGAATCAAATATTTGTTTTAGGATATAAAGATCAAGAATGCAGATTCTTGGAAAAGTTTAGGCAAACCGGTCAAAACATCAGGTGTACTGAAATCATCAGATGAGCTCTTCAACCAGTTTAGAAAAGCAGCAATAGAAAAGGAAGTAAGAGCTCGAACACAGGAACTAATACGGAAACATCTGGAACAGAATACAAAGGAACCAAAAGTATTTCAAGAAAATCAGAGGTCTGTAATTATTTGGATTAGTGGAGATTTGGGGAGATACAGACATGTATTTTAAATATATTAAATTTCTTTTTTGTAAGTGATTATATTCAGCTATTTAGTAGACCACTGAGCAAATTATATTTAGAAAAGTGAATTTTTACTGATTTTTTAAAAATTAAGTAGTAATACCTATTTTAAAGGGGATATAAATAATCAAGTGATTAAAGAAGCTATTAAAAATACTAATATTCCTAAATTATAATGGTATCATTATTTTCCAGAAATGTCTTAATATTGTTTCCATTCTATATATAAGAAGATAATGGTAAACTTTGGTCATAATTTTCCAAAACCTTCTCTTTGTTAACATATATTGCCCTATGTAAAATTTGACATCAGAAATATTAAAAAATAATGTCATAACATATGAAGAAGGACATCTAGAACACTGCTTTATATTTGTCATTTGACAAATGTATCTTCATAATAAAAAGTTTTAAGGAGCTTGAAACCTACTTTTCACTTTACTGTTTCTTAAGGGACCATGGCTTCACTCTAGAATCTTTTCCAAATAAAATGCAAAACAAGTGTCTTGAAGAAGAACAAAAAGAAGATCAGCAGTCACAGGAAGCTCAAGATAAAGACAAACTGTGGCTTCTGAAAGACCGAAATTTAGCACGGGAGAAAGAGCAAGAGCGGAGGAGAAGAGAAGCAGTAAGTGAATTTTAGTTTACTGAATCTAACAAAGGAAAGATTTAACAGGGCAGTGTCTTTACATGTTCAAAGATGTATTCTAGGTGGTTCTTCAGTAACAATTACCTCTTTAGTGTGAGGAGTTACTTCTTTAGTGAGGATCAAGTTCATTCTAAAATTAGAAAGTAAAATTAAAATCTCATAGTTAAATGACACAAGCATAGCATAATAATAGAATATCAATCCTCGAGCCTTTGGGTTTGGGTTTGAACTTTGGGTTCAAATCCTGGTTCTTCCATTAAATAGACCTTAGAGCCTGGGCTATTCATTTAACCTCCTTGTGCCTCAGTTTCCTTATCTGTAAAGGTAAAAGGTGAAATGAATTTACTTGTATTAAGCACATTTGAAAATGCCTGGCACAAAGGTAGAATCACTTACTGTTGTTATTCTTGAAAAACCTATAAACTACCTGTGAATTGTGGCCAAAAGATATGCCATCTTAGTCAGTGTTTAGTTCAACTCTGCATCAAGTTATATGTCAGTTATACCTTGATGAAACCAGAAACCAAAACAAAAAAAAAAAACAAAAACACCATAAAATTTCTATTTAAGGTGTTCTTAATATATAAAAAGTATAGAATTCTTCCTTTTATCTGTGGATTATTTAGAAGTGTGTTATTTAGTTTTCCAAATATTTGGAAATTTTCTAGCTAGTGAAAATAATAGAAAATTAGTGATTTCTAATTGAATTCCATTGTGGTTAGAGAACACATAATATCTTGAATTATTTTAAATTCACTAATAAGACTTGTTTTATAGCCCAGATTATGATCTACCTTGGTAAATATTCTGTATGCACTTAGAGTTCCCACATGTTCCTACCCTTTCCCCTACCAATCACAGTCTCTTCCACCATTAACATCCCACTTTAGTGTGGTACATTTGTTATCCAATCTATGAATTAACATTGCCACACCATTGTCAATCTTGGTTTATCAAGCAAAGTCTATAGTTAGCATCCGGGTTCACTCTGTGTTGTAATTTATGGGTTTTGACAAATGTATAATGACATACATCAACCACTGTGGTACTCTCCTTTTGCTGAAAATTCCCTGTTCTCCTTATGTTCACCCCTCCCTCCTAAACCTTTACAGCCACTGATCTTTTTATTGCCATAGTTTTGCCATTTCCAGAATGTTATATAGTTGGAATCTTTAGTGATTGCAGTTACTTTTGTATTAGACCACTTGAAGTTGTCCCATCTCAGACATTAGTCATAATATCTAGAAGTTTGATTTGGGTATTTTTAATGTTTTTAGTAACTCTGTTAAACTTTTGAACAAATAGAATACAATTATCATAATTGTTTAATGGGTTCTCTGCTAATTCTAATATTTGTCACTTGCATGTTGGTTTCAATTGATTGATTAATCTCCTTTACAGATAATGTTTTTCTCCTTCTTTACTTAACCTGGTAACCATTGATGCCAGATATAAATTTTATCTTGTTGAGTGTTGGATATTTTTGTAATCCTGGAAAGGTCATGTGAACTCACAGGTCATACAGAAGTACTAGTTCCAGAAGAAAAAAGTCATTGCCCTTTGCTGTAGTGTTGACTGGGCTTACTAGATGGCTCAGTGGTAAAGAATCCGCCGGCAAATGCAGGAGACACAGGGTTTGATGCCTGGGTCTAGAAGATCCCCAGGAGAAGGAAATGGCAACCCACTCCAGTATTCTTGCCTGAAAAATTCCATGGAGGAGTCTGGTGGGCTGCAGTCCATGGGGTCACAGAGTCAGACATGACTAAGCAACCGAGCACACAGGTAGTATTGATTATGATACAAATGAATTTCCTAGGAAATAAAACACAAGTTTTATCAGCTTATTTATAATGTGAAGACAGAAACAAACGGTATTGACCAGTGTTGTAACATATGATGGAGTTTACTTTAGAGCAATATGCTCTTATACAACAGCAATCCCCAATCTTTTTGGCACCAGGGACTAGTTTTGCGGAAAACAGTTTTTCCACAGACTGGGTGGGGGTGGGGTGCTTACCAGATGATTCAAGTGCATTACACTTACTATGTACTTTATTTCTGTTATTACACTGTGATATATAATGAAATAATTGTACAGCTCACCAAGATGCAGAATCAGTGAGAGCCCTGAGCTTGTTTTCCTGCAACTAGATGATCCCATCTCAGGGGATGGGAGACAATGACGTCTGAAGTGTGTTGCTTATGTCCAGTCTACTCCATAATCTCCAGTCTGTGACCTGGGGGTTGGGAATCTCTGTTACAGAACTTTATACAGTTATAGGAATGTGCTTTACTCAATAAACTATAATACCAGCTGCTGCTGCTAAGTCACTTCAGTCATGTCCGACCCTGTGCGACCCCATAGACGGCAGCCCACCAGGCTCCCCCGTCCCTGGGATTCTCCAGGCAAGAACACTGGAGTGGATTGCCATTTCCTTCTCCAATGCATGAAAGTGAAAAGTGAAAGTGAAGTCGCTCAGTCATGTCCGACTCTTCGTGACCCCACGGACTGCAGCCCACCAGGCTCCTCCATCCATGGGATTTTCCAGGCAAAAGTATTGGAGTGGGTTGCCATTGCCTTCTCCATAATACCAGCTAGCTACATGTTATTAGGACTTAAAACGTGGCTAATGGAACTAAGGCAGTCAAATTTTCATTTTATTGAATTCTAATAAATTTAAATAGCGAATTTTTATATATTTTTTTGAAGTTCTTTATTAAAATTTAATTAGTACTTTACTAGAAGTATTTCTCTAGTGACCTAGGAATTTTTCCTTTTGGTACTCACAAGGGCCTGACTTTAGCTACCCACAAGTAATATCTCAGCAACTTCCTGGTACCCAACAACCCAACTAGGCAATCTGGTATTTCTAAAATCCAAGCATTTTTTCTGGAACTCACTGGAACGTGACTAGAAGTGCCACCTCTAGCAGCTTGACAATTAAAAACTTGACTTTGGAGCTACCTACTATCATTCTTGACACTCCAGACTCTTATGCTGCAGCTTCTGGACCAGATTGGTACTGTAAATGGCAGCAATAACTTGACATCTAGCATAAGCTCCCTAGGAGAGCCTCTGCCAGTTCCCTTGACCCAAATTTTGATCTTAAGTTTGAATGGTTGAAGTGTATATTAGGACCACCGTAAAAGGAATTTCCAGGTTATAGTGTCAGCTGCAGAGAGCTTTAGTATTTAAATTGTGGTATCTAAGGTTAATTGGTACAGGCAGTATCCAGTTTGATATCAATCAATATCCACAAATTCAGATTTAGTCAAGATGGAAGAGAATCTAAAAGTACTTTTAAATAAAACAAATTTCATTACATATTTTTGGAACTTTGTGGTAAGCCTGGATACTTAGAGATAAGAGTATCAGTGATATTTAAACCAGGACAGTGTATCCAACATTCACTGGAACATTAAAAAAGAACTTCTGAGGAACTATTTGCTTGGGCTAGACATTTGGTATCCTAATAGCTGGTGCTAGGAAAATAGCTGGGGTTAAGATCTAAGAATTTACCCTTGTCTCTAAATCATATTTAAAGACATTTTCATAGTTTTTAAGAATCACACAACTTCTTATTAAATAATATCCTTTTGGTAACCAAGTCATAATTCTAAATCTCCCACATAATCAGAGAACACAGATTCTTATCCAGGAAGTCAACCAACTGGTTACAAACTGGTGCTACTACTGTGAGCTGCTACTGTTCACTGGTCTTAAAAAAAATTGAACTTTCATAGTTGGTGTCATTTTAGTCTTTGTGGCAAAGACTAACTTTTGTCTCACGGACATTTAGAGAAGTCTTCAGAGTATAGTAAGAAAACATTTGTTTCTTTTGTCTTAATTTAGCTTTTCCTATACTTTAGCTTATTTTATTTAGTTTTTTAGCATATAATAAGCAAAACTGTGCTGAATGTTATACATTCAGTCTGGTTGCTCTTCATAAATACCTGTATATAAAATAAACTTGGTTAGACAATTTGCCTTAGGTTACACAGTATTGGGCAGAATCATGACTTTACCATTATATATTATAGTTCTCTCACATGGGTAAGATAGTAGTTCATTAAGAAAATAATTTTGTGTGTCTAGTCCTGTATTGGTTAGAGAGACACATCAAACCATGTAATCTTAGTTCATGTGTAGATTAACACTGAGAACTTTCTTACTTGGAGAGATAAGTTAAACTTGTTCTTTGTGTTCTTGTAAGTTTTAATTTTTATTTATCATGTGAAAGATATTTTAACAAAAATCAGTAGTTGAACAGAAATAAGTTATGTACAAACTCATTATGTTAAATGAAGTGCATTCATTTTCTGTGTTCCAAATATTGCATTATCATTTTCTTATATAGATGTAATACAGTGAAGGCATAAACTTTTAAAGTAACATTTATATTTTCTCTTCTTTTCTACAGATGGCTGGTACCATTGATATGACTCTTCAAAGTGACATTATGACAATGTTTGAAAACAACTTTGATTACAACTCAGTTTTTTGATTAACCATCAACTTAAATGAATTATAAAAGATTAAAAAGCAAATGGTAAAATGATTGCTTTCCAACACCAAGATACCAACTTAAATTGTATTTTGACTGCTCTAAGATGATTAAACAATTTTCACTTACATTTTTTGATAACTATATGTTCATTTTTTAATGACATAATTTATAGGAAATTTTATAGTTTTGAATACCTAAAAATTGAATAAACTCCCAAATGTTATTCATTTTACCAATATTCTACTATATATTATAGATCCTATCTAAGCAATGAAAATCCCAAAAGATGGTCCCTTCTTGTTTTGATATAGGGATCAAAAAAAAGAGTTCTTGTTGAGTTTCTAACTTCGTTTTTTTTTTTTTTTTACAGGGAGTTGTCCTTAAATGGAGTTCAGGCCTCTTTTTGGAGTATAGGGCCCTTTTGTAATGTAAATAATGTTTCAATGAGCCATGATTCTGCCTGGGTTTCTTTAAATGACTGTGTGGCAAAATGTGGGGCCTACAAGCAGGGTTGTTTTGTTTTGTTAATTTATTATTTTATTTACTTTTAAAAATTGAAGTATAATTAATCTGTAATACTGTGTTAGTTCCAGGTGTACAACATAGTGATTCAATATGTCTGTATATTACAAAATGATCACCATGAGTTTGTAACTTTTAAAACAGATATTTGTCTGCCTTCAGAAATATTTAGAACCTCTAACAAATAACACCTGGTTTCTTGGAGTGTCAGATTTCATAAGGTTCTCCATTGGTTCTATATTCAAAATTTATATTTATTATCTATGGTTTGAAAGATGTTAAATTTGAGACAAAATAACAGTGAATATTAATTATGTATGTGTCTAAGAATCTATACATTTCTTAATATGCATGTGATAGCAATGGATGTCTAAATTTTTACTTAACTATACTAAGTATTTAAATCTGTGAAATATTTTGTTTCATCACCCTCAAGTTGGAATTATGTATAAATTATGTATATCAGCTTCATCTATTTTAAAATTTGGACTCTTGTAACATTCAGGCACTATTCCAGTATCATCTAAAGTGAAAATTCGAAGTGTATATGTATTATAGAGAGAAAGAGAAAGTTTTCTTGGCTTTATTTATTTTTATAATCAATATGATAATTTTTTGAAATATCTTTAAGCTGTCAACCATTTTAAAAATATGATTAACTCGAGGCTGAAATGGTGGTGATACCTTCATGAAACAGCCAGAATAAAAGTCATAGTCATACATATTATACTATATTTTTAACCAAGAAATTAATATGTATATATTAAACAGTATACATTGTTATTTTCCTAAAAGAGCATATGGACTTATCTATATATTCTAATTTATATTTCTATATAGTCTAATTTATATATATATATAGTCTTAGATACATCAGAAATGCATAGTGGTTACCTCTAGGTGATGGGGTTATAGGGTTTTGTTTTGTTTTTTTCTTTTTCTTTAGACCTTTCAATATTTTCTGGTTCATTTAAATATTTATTATGTAATGCTTTTAAGATCTATGGGAAATTTTCCATTTTGAAGAGAATAAAAATACTAAATAAGAATTTACTCTGTCAAATACACATTAACTCTTTTCAACAACTGCCTTTAAATAATAAAAAATTGCTCAGTGAATGATTTTTGTCTACAGCTAAAAAGAAAGTTCAGCTTCATTAATATCCTTTTACATTAAATGGTTTACTTGAGGTTTTTCTATAAACCTTTGGAACATCCCTTATAGAGAGCTATGTTATGGTTATCTTTTTAGTTTAACCAATTTAACATTTTAACCTTTGCTCAATCAGTAAGAGATCTGGCACATTATAGATAGTCAACAGAATTTTGGTAGGCTTAAGTCAGTTTTGCAGAGAAAATATTGATGTATAACTAACTGATCCTTCCTCAGTTTGTACATTATTTCTTAGTAAAAAAAAGCTTGACTTCTTTTAACTTCTTGCATTGGTTTTACTTGTTAACAACATTATCTATATAATCAACCTTTTTGCTTTATTTTTCCTCTTTTTTTCTTGAGTTGTTCTCGAAGAGTGGTCCACGGACCAGCTTCATCAGCATCATTTGGGAACATGCAGATTCTCAGACTTAAGACTCACTAAATCAGAACCTCTGGTATGGGGGCCAGCAACCTATAGTTGAACAAGCCCTCCAGTGATACTAATACACGCTGAAGTTTGCGAACCACTGCTCTAACTGAATCCTGGCTGTCTCCTGCAGGCTGTCACTATTAGCACCTATTTTTTCACTAACAGTTTTCTTCCCTTTGTAGTGTTCAGTTCAGTTCAGTTCGGTTCAGTCGCTCAGTCGTGTCTGCCTCTTTGCGACCCCATGAATCGCAGCACACCAGGCCTCCCTGTCCATCACCAACTCCCGGAGTTCACTCAAACTCATATCCATCAAGTCGGTGATGCCATCCAGCCATCTCATCCTCTGTCATCCCCTTTTCCTGCTGCCTCCAATCCCTCCCAGCATCAGAGTCTTTACCAATGAGTCAGCTCTTCACACGAGGTGGCCCAAGTACTGGAGTTTCAGCTTTAGCATCATTCCTTCCAAAGAACACCCAGGGCTGATCTCCTTTAGAATGGACTGGTTGGATCTCCTTGCAGCCCAAGGGACTCTCAAGAGTCTTCTCCAACGCCCCAGTTCAAAAGCATCAATTCTTCGGTGCTCAGCTTTCTTCACAGTCCAACTCTTACATCCATACATGACTACTAGAAAAACCATAGCCTTGACTAGATGGACCTTTGTTGGCAAAGTAATGTCTCTGCTTTTGAATATGCTATCTAGGTTGGTCATAACTTTCCTCCCAGGGAGTAAGCATCTTTTAATTTCATGGCTGCAATCACCATCTGCAATGATTTTGGAGCCCCCAAAAATAAAGTCTGCCACTGTTTCCACTGTTTCCCCATCTATTTCCCATGAAGTGATGGGACCAGATGCCATGATTTTAGTTTTCTGAATGTTGAGCTTTAAGCAAACTTTTTCACTCTCTTCTTTCACTTTCATCAAGAGGCTTTTTAGTTCCTCTTCACTTTCTGCCATAAGGGTGGTGTCATCTGCATATCTGAGGTTATTGATATTTCTCCCTGCAATCTTGATACCAGCTCGTGCTTCTTCCAGCCCAGCGTTTCTCATGATGTATTCTGCATATAAGTTAAATAAGCAGGATGACAATATACAACCTTGATGTACTCCTTTTCCTATTTGGAACCAGTCTGTTGTTCCATGTCCAGTTCTAACTTGCTTCCTGACCGCATATAGGTTTCTCAGGAGGCAGGTCAGGTGGTCTGGTATTCCCATCTCTTTCAAGATTTTCCACAGTTTGTTGTGATCCACACAGTCAAAGGCTTTGGCATAGTCAATAAAGCAGAAATAGATGTTTTTCTGGAACTCTCATGCTTTTTCCATGATCCAGTGGATGTTGGCAATTTGATGTCTGGTTCCTCTGCCTTTTCTAAAACGAGCTTGAACATCTGGCTACTTGCAGACTATTCTTTCCTTCCCTAAATACCCCAGGTTTTAAGTTTTTCATGATCATCCGACAATACTACCCACAGTCATTTACCATCCCTGGTTCACTCCTCCTTATTCCCCGGAGGTCTTAGTCTCTGTTTCACTGTCACTCTCTTAGTTGACAACTTCTCAGTCCTTTGACTTCTCTGCTAATGATCTTGATTCTCATCAACTTTAGCCACTCTCTTGTCATTGCCAACAACTGTAACTCTTCTTAGTCTCAATTTCAAGTGTCCTTTCTCACTGCTTGCTCTTATTTTTTCTTACTTTGGATAGGCCGTGACTCCAGCAATCATTAGACCTCACTAGGACCCGCAGTCCTTTAATCCTAGTGCCTTTTCATAGTATTTCTCCTCTCTCTCTCTCACTTACCCAGAGTCTATAGTATATTATTATTAATAATCGCTCCCTTGCATATACTGTCAACTCCGTTGCTCCATTCTTTGTTGAATTACTTGGCAAAACTCTAGTCTTTATTAATCTTACTGCCTGCTCTGCAGCCATGAAATTGGTTAGAGAAAGGCATAAACCTCCAAGAAAAAGGCACAAATCACTACAGATCCTATAGTCACTAAAAAGATAAAAGGGGATACTACAAATAACTTTATATTCATAAATTTGAAGAAATGGACCAATTCCTCAAAAAATATAACCATCAAAGCTCAATATTAAATCATCTAAATAGTCCTACACCATTAAAATTTTTTTAATTCATAATTTATAGCTTCTGAAAAAAATCACCAAGCCCATATGATTTCACTGAAAAATTATACCAAACATTTAAAGGATTAGTAACAATGTAAAAGAGACTCTTACAGGAAGAAAATCTATTTCAGAAAATGTCTCTTCCATAAATTGGCCTATTCTGTAATTTTTGTCAATAGGACAAATTCTATCAACAAGAATACTTCCCAACTAATGAGGCCACTATTACCCTGACAGTAAAATCAAAGACAGTAGCAAAAATAAGTAAAAGCTGCAAACTGTTATCTCTAATCTCCAGCAAAACACTAGCAAACCAAATCCCATAATGTATGAAAAGAATTATCAACCCCAAAACCCAAGTCATACAAATTGGAAATGAATAAAACTCTTGTTTTTGGTGTGGTTTTTTTCCCTAAATTTCTTTAGCTTTAATTTTCCAAAATATTAAATAATGGAAGCAGGAATCATTCATAATTCCAATTTTATTTTATTTTATTTTTTTTTACGAAGGCGCAGTGGCCTCGGACCGAGGGCAGCGGGGCAAGGCTGGGGCAGGCGGGGGCGGCGCGCCAGCAGGGCCGTTCGGCTGGGGCCGAGCCGGGCCCACGGTCCATAATTCCAATTTTAAAGACAATGGCTGCAGTATTTCACCATACACTATTTTGGGGGGTAACTATAATGTTAAACAGTTTCTAAATAAATTTAGCTTTCAGTAATAGCTGATGAATTTTTGCATGTGACTTTCTACACAAAAAAACATCCCAAGAAATGTTAAACCATAGTTAATAAGTGATTTAAGCAGGGTCACAGGATACAAAGTCAACATACAAAAATGTGATCTCTATATGCTAATGAGAATGTGAAAACTTAAAAAACAGAATATCTAGGTATACACTTAAGAAAACATACAGGAACTGTATGCTGTAAAGTACAAAATGCTTATGGAACAAATCAAAGGAGAAAGACCTAACTAAATAAATGAAGTGACAACAGAGTAAAATGTCAGTTCTCAAAAGCACACCCTATCAAAAACCCAGCAGTTTTTCATAGACAAGTTTATGCTAAAATGTATATGGAATGGGAAGAGGACTAAAATAATAAATATTGACCCCAAAAAAGAATGACATGAAGAGTCATTCTGTGTGATGTTAAGAGTTCCTGTAAAGCTATAGTAATCAAGAAACCAGAGATCAGTGGACTAGAATAAAGAACCTAGATGTTGACCATAAAAATATGCACAATTGAATTTTGACAGAGGTGCAATTCAGTGGAGGGTAAAGGAGGGATAGCCTTTACAACAAATGGTGCTCAGACAACTAGATATCCATAGGCAAAAAAAAAAAAAAGAAAACCCAGAACAATCTCAACCTAAATCTCACATATTATGCAAAAATTAACTCAAAATGCATCTTGGACTTAAATGTAAAATAAACCATAAAACTTAAAGGAAAAAAAATCTTAAGCCTCTATGGTTAGAAAGATTTTCTTTTAGACTTCATACCAAAAGCAGGATCCATAAATGAGAGATTGATAAATTGGATCTCTTCAAATTAAAACTTTTGTCCTATGAAAAGATAAGCTACAGATTAGGAATAAGAATTTGCAAACCACTTATCTGACAAAAATACATACAGTAAAGAACTCTCAAAACAACTAAAAATTTTAACTAGAAAGTGGACCAAAAGACATAAAATTTACTTAAAGAGAATATACATATGGCATACACACATGAAAGCATGTTCACAATCACTGGCCATCGGTGACATATAAACCACAATGGGATACCACCATACACCTATCAGAAAGGTTAAAAAAGAAAAATAGTGGCAAGAATGCTGGCAAGAATGGAGAAAAACTGGGTCACTCATACGTTGCTCATGGAAATATAATGGTACAGCCGATGTAGAAACCAGTTTGCAGTTTCTTACAAACAAAACATGCAAAGCCATATGACCCAGCAATTGTACTGGGCATTTATTTAAGATAAATGGTAACTTACATTCACACAAAAACCTGTACATAAATGTTCACAGTAACTTTTTTTGTAATAGTGAAAAACTGGAAACCACCCAGATGTCATTTAATAGGTAAATGTTTAAACAAGTAGTATATACATACGGTAGAATACTACTCAGCAGCATAAAAAAAAAAGAATTATTGATATATACAATAACTTGAATTTATAAGGAATTATTATCCTGAGCAGGAAAAACAATCCCCTAAGGTCATATACTGTGTGATTTCATTTATATAACACTTTTGAAATGATAAAATTTTGGTGATGGGAGGACAGATTAGTGGTCAACAAAGATTAGGGACAGGTATAGGTATGGTTAATTACAGAGCAATGTGAGTTGTCCTTGGGGTAATGGAGTTTAACTTTGGTGGTATGTACACAAAGCTACATACTACATGTATGATACAATTAAAAGTGAAAAATACACTGGATAAAGTATATGCAAGTTCTATTATTTCTTTTATGACTGGATATAACTTTATGTCATTTAAAATGTCAGTGTAAAAAAGGGAATACTCAAAACTTAAAAAAATAATACTAAACACTGTGGTAATCATTTCAAAATATATACAAATACCAAGTCATTATGTTGTACACTTAAAACTAATATGATGTTATATGTCAGTCAGTCAGTCAGTTCAGTCGCTCAATCGTGTGCGACTCTTTGCAACCCCATGAATTGCAGCACGCCAGGCCTCCCTGTCCATCACCAATTCCCGGAGTTTACCCAAACTCATGTGCATCAAGTCAGTGATGCCATCCAGCCATCTCATCCTCTGTCATCCCCTTCTCCTCCTGCCCCCAATCCCTCCCAGTATCAGAGTCTTTTCCAATGAGTCAACTCTTCGCATGAGGTGGCCAAAGTATTGGAGTTTCAGCTTCAGCATCAGTCCTTCCAATGAACACCCAGGACTAATCTCCTTTAGGATGAACTGGTTGGATCTCCTTGCAGTCCAAGGGACTCTCAAGAGTCTTCTCCAACACCACGGTTCAAAATCATCAATTCTTCGGCACTCAGCTTTCTTCAGTGCAACTCTCACATCCATACGTGACCACTGCCTTGACTAGACGGACCTTTGTTGGCAAAGTAATGTCTCTGCTTTTGAATATGCTATCTAGGTTGGTCATAACTTTCCTTCCAAGGAGTAAGCGTCTTTTAATACCACCAAATGCTATATAACCTGGCAACAACAACAATAACAGATCATCTGAAAGTTGTAACAAATTGCTAAAAGCTGAGTGTGTGCTAGCTTGAGAATATAAAACCCTTGGGAGCACAAGAAAAATCTGTAATCACTTTCAGGCTCTTCTCCACAGACCTCCTCAGTACTTACAGAAAAGATTTAGGTGGGGACAGTACAGGATGAGGGTTCTGAGTAAGCCATCCTCTTGATGCAGGCCTAGAAGAGCAGAGCAGCAGATGCAGGAAAAGCACAAAGACTGCCCAGAACCTTTTCTCCCATTTTCCCTAAAGACTAGCAAACTCTTAACAATTTTAGGGCATAAATGAAGATCCCCTGCAACTGGTGGGAAGGAAATAGAATTAAAACTTGAAATCTTGGGAGATGTGCCGGAAATCCATTGTGGGTTCGGACCATTAGAGAGATCCTGTCACTGAGGGCAGGGAAGGATCATTGAGAAGGCATCACTGATATCCAAAGACATAGTACCTGCTGACGTGGCTTAATTATAGGACAGCAGAGAATGCTCCTCACTGCCCTGCACTTCTTACCATTAGGATAAGATGCATTCAATAACAAGTAAAAGCAGTCTACTACAATCAGAGGTGCAAGAGCATAGAGTATAACACTAAGCATAAAGACTTAAAGGCAAGCATGTAGCAGCTGTTGAGAAAAAAATCACCGGCAAACCAAGATCCATCCTCATGGTACCACCAGAGACTACTGAAAATCTGGTGTGCTTAGGATAACTGTAGCAACAATAAAATTCAATTCCAGCTCAACTTCTGACTAGATTGATTTCACCTCCACAGTTAAGGCTAGCAAAAGAAAACACTGTCAGTTTCCAAGCTTAAATATATATATACTTTTTGTCTCTTGTTTTATACACAATGTCTTTCAACAAAAAATTATGAGGCATAAAAAGAAGCAAGGAAAAAAAAATCCTACTGTTAAGAGACAAAGCAATAAACAGAAACAGACTTAAAGATGACACACAGTTGACTATCAGAAAATTTTAAATGACTATGATTATTACAAGCTGTAGAGAAAAAATAAACAATGTGTGATCAGATAGGTAATTTCAATAGACAGAATTATAGGAAAAAGAAAACAAAAGTGCTAGAAAAAAAACATGGTAATAGTTACGAGGAATGACTTTGAAGGTCTCATCAACAGAATCAACACAGCCAAGGAAAGAATGAGTGAAGCTGAGTTTAGATTAAAAGAAATTACTCAAACAAAAACGCAAAGAACATAAAAAAGTGGGGCATGGTAGGACCAACACAACAGAATATCCAAAAGCTGTCAGGCAATATTAAAGTCTAACATACGTCTAACTGGAATCTCAGAGACGAGAGAGAGAATGGGAATGGAGAAATATTTGAAGGGACATCAGCTGAGAATTCTCTAAAATTAATTTGTATTAGGAAAAAAGAAAAACTAGTTTTTCCTTCTCTTTAGTAGGGAAAAACCCTCAGCTCTTCCTGCTGTGTGTCTAATCACCAAATGTGTGTGGGATTACCTACAAATGAACAATTCTCTGTGACATCATCTAGGTGTCCTACAATTTAACTCAATTCTAAATGTATTGGTATCTACCTGGAGATAGTATCAGATCCCATAGGTTAAGGGCTCAGTCCCACAAGATTGATGCACATTTCAGATGCCAATCATAAGGAGTAGATCCCTACATTACCCACAACTTGTCTGAGGTAGGCAAATCAGAGATTGCCATGACCTTTTGCCCCCTGGATTCAGTTATTTGCTAGAGCAGCTTATAGAACTCAAGGACACATTTATGTTTACCAGTTTATTAAAGGCTATAGCAAAGGATACAAATGAAGAACCAGATGATGAGATACATAGGGCAAGGTCTGGCAGGGCCCCAAGCACAGCGGTGTCTGTCCCTATGGAATTGGAGGTGCATCACCTTCCTGAATGTAGGTATGTTCACCAACCTGGAAGTTCCCCAAACGCCTTCATCACAGAGGCATGATCAACTATTAGCTCCATTTCCAGTCTCTTTCCCCTTTGGAGGAGGGAAGTAGAGCTGAAAATTCCAAGCTTTTAATCACATTTTGATCTTTCTGGTGACCAGCCCCCACCTGGAGCCATTCTGGAGCGCACCCAGAACATCCTCATTTGAACAAAAGATCCTCCTGGGGCTCTTATGATTAGAAATTTACAAGGGTTTTAAGAGTCCTGTGTCAGATATGAGTCAGAAACCAAATATTAGACTAACACATGCTCTTAGTGCTCTTATCACTTAGAAAATTACAAGGGTTTCAGGATCTATCTGTCAGGAACCAGAGGCAAAGACCAATATATTAATATATTTTCTATTGTCTAACATATGACAGGCTCAAAAGCACAAATTCAATAAGCTCAGAGAATTTATCTTGTTTAGCTCAGAAGCTAAACAAGATAAATACAAAAAAAAAACAACCCCACACTGCTGCTGCTACTAAGTCGCTTCAGTCGTGTCCAACTCTGTGCGACCCCATAGACGGCAGCCCACCAGTATCCCCCGTCCCTGGGATTCTCCAGGCAAGAACACTGGAGTGGGTTGCCATTTCCTTCTCCAATGCATGAAAGTGAAAAGTGAAAGTGAAGTCACTCAGTCATGTCTGACTCTTAGCGACCCCATGGACTGCAGCCCACCAGGCTCCTCCATCCATGGGATTTTCCAGGCAAGAGTACTGGAGTGGGGTGCCATTGCCTTCTCCGTACCCCACACTAGATATATCATATTTAAACTGATGAAACCAAAGACCAACAGAAAATCTTGAGGCACCCAAAGGAAAAATAACACAATAGAGAGGAAAGAAGAAAAGAATACAGCAAACTTCTCATCAGAAATCATAAAAATCATGAGTGGAGTAATGTCTTTAAAGTTCTAAAACAAAACCCTGTCAACTAGAATTCTGTATCTATTGGAAATATCAAAATTGAAAGAGAAATACTTTTTCAAGCAAACAAAAAGTGAAAGAATTTATTGCCAGCAGACCTGCACTACAAGAAATGTTAAAGAAGGTTCTTCTGGTAAAAGGGATGTGATTCTAGAGGTCTCACCTGTATCTATACAATGAATGAAGAACACTGATACGGCATTTGTTGTTGTTCAGTCACTAACTCATGTCTGACTCTTTGTGACCCCATGGACTGTAGAATGCCAGGCTCCTCTGTACTCCACTACCTCCCAGAGTTTGCTCAATTTTAGTCCATTGAGTCAGTGATGCCATCTAACCATCTCTCATCCTCTGCTGCCCCCTTCTTTTCCCTTCAATGAAAGTAATTATTAAATTCATTTTTATTGTTTATAAATGCTCCAAAAGATAACTGGCTAAAGCAAAACCAGTAGCACTGACAGAAGAGAAATGGGCAAATCCACCATTACAGACAGATTTCACCATTCTTCTCTCAGCAATTGATAGAGCGTAGGCAGAAAGTCACCAAAGATCTAATGGTCCTGAACAACATTGCTAACCATCTTTAACTAATTGACATTAATGTTACACTCTCACTAAAAACAGTAGAATATATTTTTCAAATGCAGTTGGAACATTCACCAAATAAACTATATTTAGAGGAATAAAGCAAACCTTGACAAGTTTACAAGAATAGGTAGTTCATAAGCTACCACACCAGGTTTAAAGTAGAAATTAATACTAAAAAGATACCTGCAAAATATCTGGAAATTAAGCTTTTCTAAATAACACATCTTAAAAGAGAAAAATCACAAGAATAATTAGAAAGTATTTTGAATTGTATGAAAGTTAAAATGTAACACCTTAAAATGTATGGGATGCAGTGAAAGTGGCATTTAGAGGAACTTTTTACCACTCAAGTGTTTAGGTTAAAACAGAAGAAAAATCTCAAATCAGTTACTGAAGTTTCTACCTTAAGAAACTAGAAAAATCAAATCTAAAGCAGAAGAAAGAACAGGAAGAGGAGAAATCATTTACATTTAAATTTAAATGAAATCTTAAGCAAAAAAAAGAGAGAGAAATCAAGGAAACCAAAGGCTGTTTCTGTTTTTAAAAAAGACAATAAAATTGATAAGCCCTCTATCCAGACCTACCATATAAAAAAGAGAAGATGCAAATTGCAAATGTCAAGTGTGAAAGAGAATATTACAGATACACACACACAGAGATCTGCAGACATTCAAGATATAACAAGGACATATTATGAAGAACTCTATGGCCAGAGATTCAACAACTTACAAGAAATGGATAAAACTCTTAAAAAATACAAACTGTCAAAGAGGAAATAGATCGTATGAATAGTTCTATAAGTATTAAGTAAATTGAATTGTATTTTAAAACCTTTAAAAAAGAATTTAAACAATAATAACAACTCCAGGCCTACATGCTTTATTGCAGAATTCTACCAAACATTTAAGGGACAAATAATACCAATTTTATATACATTATTCCATAATATAAGAACAAATATAGATGCAAAAACTGTCAACCAAATATTAGCAAGATGATTTCAGCAATATATTAAAAATACACTATTTTATGATCAACTGGGATTTATCCTGGGAATGAAAGACTGGTCCAACATTCAAAAAATTTATAGGTAACCACATCAGTAGATTGAAAAGGAAAAACTATGATTATCTCCAGAGAAATAGAAAATCCTTTTACAAAATTCAACACGCATTGTGGGGAGAAGGAAAAAAAAAAAAAAAAAACTCTCAGAAACTAGAAATAAAAAGGAACTTCCTCGATATGAAAAACAGCATCTTAAAAAAAAAATCTTCAGGGAATTCACTGGTGGTCCAGTGGTTAGGATTCCCTGCTTTCACTGCCAAGGATACAGGTTCAATCCCTCCCTGGCCCCAGTACTAAGATCCCGAAAACTGTGCAGCATAGAAAAAAAAAAAAAAAACTTGAGCTAATAGTATGCTTAATAGTAAATGCCTAGTTTCCCCTTATGACTGAGAACAAAGTAAAAATTAACTATTTCTACTCAGTATTGTATTGGAGGTCCTAGTTAGTGCAATAAGTCAAGAAAAATAAAAGGCAAACATATTAGAAAGGAAGAAATAAAACTGTCTCTATTCACAAATGACATGATTTTCTATATAGAACATCCCAAAGAATTTTTCAAAAAGCTACCAGCACTAAAAAGTAAATTTAGCAAGGTCCAGGATCTGAGACAAAAAAAAAAAAAAAATCATATGAGCACCTAGAATTAGTAAGTAATTGGAAATTGAAAAAATAACATTTACAATAATATATTTTTAAAAAAGAAATAGGTATAAATCTTACAAAATACATGCAGTATCTGTATGTTTAAAACTATGAGAAACTGATAAAATAAATCAAAGAAGAATCTAAATAACTGGAGAGATGTATGTTCATGGGAATCCCGGCAAGCTGCAGTCCCTGAGGTTGCAAAGAGTTGGACATGACTTAGCAACTGAACAACAATGTTCTGAATAACTCAATATTGTTAAAATATTAGTCCTCTCAAAATTGATTAACAGATTCAGTGGATTCCAATCAACAATTTTTGTTAAAATTGACAAGCTAATACTAAAATTTGTATGGAAAAGTAACTAGAATAGCCAAAACAATATTGATAAAGAAGAACAAAGTTGAAGGACTCATACCACATGAGTCGTAGACTTACTATATTACTTTACTACTTTTGACAAGTGTGTATTGGGATTTCCCTGCCAATCCAGTGGTTAAGACACCTGTCCCCCAGTGCAGGAAGCACTGACCAGGGAACTAAAACCCTGCATGGCTCATCGCACAGCCATCAAAAAGGCAAGTGTATACTGCAGAAAATATAGACATATAGATCAATGAAACAGACTAGAGGGTTCAAATATAGCCCCACATGTAAAGTGATTTTCAACAGAGGTGCAAAGGCAATTTAATAGAGGAAGAATATTCTTTCCAACAAATGACACCAAAATAATTGGATACAGACATGGGAAACATCAATGTCAACCCATACTTTGCATCTTATGCAAAAATTAACTCAAAATGGATTATAGACCTAAATACAAAACAGAAAATAAATCTTTTAGAAGGAAACACAGGTTGGGGGGCACGTGCTGACCTTAACTTAGGTAGAGATTTCTCACATGCAAGATCAAAACTACTACATATAAAAGAAAAGTGATAAATTGGATAAAATAAAAATTAAGAAATTGTGCTCTTCAGAAATCCTTAAAAATGAAAAGACAGACTGGGAAAATATTTGCAAATCACATGATGTATGATAAAGCATTTGTATCCAAAATACATAAGGAACTTTCAAACTCAGTAAGAAAATAAGCAACCCACTTTTCTAAAAAATCGGTAAAAGATTTGGACAGCTGCTTTGTCAAAAAATAATATATTCAAGTGGCACGCAAGTATATAAACATGCCCAACATTATCATCATTGGGGAAATATGAATAAAAATCTCAATGAGATACCACATTACACAACTCTTAGAATGGCTAAAATCAGGAATTTTTTTTTTTTTAACAATATTAAGTGCTCTCAAGAATGCTGCTGCTGCTGCTAAGTCGCTTCAGTAGTGTCCGACTCTGTGCGACCCCACAGACAGCAGCCCACCAGGCTCCCCTGTCCCTGGGATTCTCCAGGCAAGAACACTGGAGTGGGTTGCCATTTCCTTCTTCAATGCATGAAAGTGAAAAGTGAAAGCGAAGTCTTTCAGTTGTGTCCGACTCTTCGCGACCCCATGGACTGCAGTCCATCAGGCTCTTCCGTCTTGGGATTTTCCAGGCAAGAGTACTGGAGTGGGGTGCCATTGCCTTCTCCGGCTCTCAAGAATAGGACCTAACAATAACTCTCACACATTGCTAGTGTGAATTAAACTCGCAGCCACTTTGGAAACCAGTTTGATAGTTTCCTATAAAGTTAAATGCATACCTACCTGACCCAGCAATCCCGCTTCAAAGTGTTAACCCAAGTGAAATGAAAACTTACATCTTCCCACCAAAAACTTTACATCAATGACTTTATTCATAACCACCAAAAACTGGGAAAAAACTCAAATATACCTCAACTGTGAACTGTTCCATAAGCAAGTATGGTACATCCATCTAACAAAAGACTAATAATAATAATAATAAAACAATATACCTAACAGTATAGTTGAGTCTCAGATACATCATGCTAAAAGAAAGAAGCCAGAAGCTAGAAGTTGAATACTACATGATGATTCTATTTACACAATCTTTTTGTAAAGGAAAAAACCAGAGGGACAGAAAAAAGACCAGGGATTGCCAGAGGCTTGACTTTATAACCAGACACCTAGCTGGTCAGATAACGACTCAGAACCTAGTTGGAAAATAGCAACACCTTCAGATGAGCTTTGGGAATGAATAAAGAAATGTCTTTCGGGTGGTATGAAAATCGTTTACTGCTCCTCCTCCCCCATGAGCCCCATAATTCAACGATCCAGAAAGAAGGCCTTAAATTGGGTGGGGCGGGGAGGGGGGGCGCAAGAAGAGGATATGAACACTGGTCAAAATGCATGGCTCTTCCTCCCACAGTATCTAGGATGGTTTGGGAAAGTCTCACCTTCATTTCCCCCACAGTTTATCAGTTTGAAACGGGGCTTTACTCCTTGCGGAGGAAGGTCGGCTCTCCACCCTTGCCTATCCAATGCGGACCTCGCAGCGCTTGCGGTCCGCGGTGCGCCGCTCCGGGGCTGGGCGCGGCCGTCCCGAGCTCTCACCGTGAGTGTGGTAGCCCGGGGCTGTGACAACGGACCCGAGCCGGGCGCTGCAGCACGGGGACCCGCGGGGAGGCGTGCGCGGGGCAGGCGACCGCGGACCGGCTGGCGGGTCTGACGCACCGCCGCGCTCGCAGTCTCGCTCCGGCTCCAGAGTGCGCGCCGCTGCTTCCCGCGCCTCGGAAGCGTCGCGTTGCGGGCCGCGCCGCCGCCACCGCCCGATGGCGAAGCTGCGGGATTGCCTGCCCCGCCTGATGGTCACGATCCGGTCCCTGCTCTTCTGGTGCCTGATCTACTTCTACTGCGGGCTCTGCTCCTCCATCTACCTGCTCAAACTTTTGTGGAGCATCTGCAAGGGACCCTCGCAGACCTTCCGGCGGGTAGCTCGGGAACACCCGCCCGCGTGCTTGAACGACCCCTCTCTGGGTACCCACTGCTACGTGAGGATCAAGGTGAAGGCGGGCGCGGGCCCGGCGCTATCGCGAGGGAACGTGACGGCCATGAGAGCTGAGGCTGATCTTTGTATGACGCCCAGCCCAGCGTCCCCTAGTGTTCTCGGGGCTAGTAGGGCGCGCTGCAGGGACGGAGAAGACGCCCGGGGGATGCTAGAGGGGCGAGGTGCCAAGGGAGAGGGTCAGGGGGTTGTGTGTGTCGTTATGGTCCTTGCGTGTGTGTGTGAGAGAGTCTAATAATCTGGGTCCTGCTATTACTGTCCCCTACTCCTCCACCGCAACAACCTTCTCCAACTGTAAGGGGAAGCGGTCGTCTGTCACCTTTTTGCCCTTTAGAGCTCAGATAAGCTGTAGGGAATTGTTTCTGGTGGCGCCCTACTGTCTCAGGAGACGGTCCTTGCCCAAATTTTAGAGATTGGAACAGTAAATAGAATAAGTCATTGCAAATCACGAGTTTATTCAGATCAGCAGAATGGAGCATTCACAGATGACCTAAGCAACATCAAACAATAAATAAATGGTGCATGTTTATGGAGAAGGAAGCAGCGCTATGATGCCAGAGACCAAAGGAATGGCACAAAAAGTAAATGTCAACTATTCATGCAGACTCTTTAATTGCCCATGCTTGTCCCAAGCTTTCTTACAGCCCACGATTATTCTATTTCCTGAGGCTCCAGGTGGTGAAGGGAGATGGCTTTTTGTGATGCACCCTACAAGTCTGACTCACAGGCCTTTCAAAAATAGCCTCCATGAAGGGATAGTTTTGTCACCAGGTCTGGGGTTCCTGTTAGGAGCTAGACTGCCCTGCAGCTGGAGTTCAGACCACAGAGGGGTATGTCCTTTATACCCTGCAGTTGACATGAGAATTAAATGAGTTAATATTTGTAAAAAACAAATAAGCTAAAACCAAAAATCTTATAACAGTGCCTGGTACATAGTAAAATGAAATGAAATATTTATTCAGTAAATCCAGTCAAGTTCCTACAGCCTTTCATCTTCCAAGACTCGCCACCAATAAAAGAAGTTATTGAACTTCCAGGAAGGCATTCTGCAGTAGAGGGTAGAAGTCAGAGTTGTTATGTACATCCTACCTGAGGGGGAAAATCAGTTTAAGAATCATTCGGAATTCATCACAATGACTCTCTTCTGACTTTGGCCACTTAAAGAATTTCCCTAGAGACCTAGAACCAAGGAACAGAAAGAGCGTTGTCCTGGGCAGTAGGACAAGATGGAGGTTCTAGCCACAGTCCTGCTCCCAACCATCTTAATGACCCGTAGTAACATCTTTGGACCTCAGTTTCTAACTCTGCAAAAATGATAGGGTTGAACTAGATGAGCTTTAAGATTTTTTTCACATCTGGAAACCCAATTACTTGGGTTATCTGATGTAAAACCCGGTTAGTCTCTGGGTTTTGGTTCTTGTTTTTTTTTAACCTTACTTCCTTCTGAGTTTTTGTGTTTCTTTCTTGCTCCACTTTCCTTTCTTCTTTTTACTTTGTATTTGCTATTTTTCTGTCTCATTTCTATGATTTTTGTTTCCCTTGGGCAATCTTGTCTCCCATACGCAGAGCAAAGGTTTGAGCACTCAGAGCATTCGGCTGTTAGAGATACACTGACATGACATGAGGAGCAGGCAGCCAGGGGAATGGTGCATGCAACTCTCAACTGAAAATAATGTGGGAGGGAGAGAACTAAAAATAAGGAAAGGAGGTGTGAATTATATAACTGATGGCACAGCTCTTGATGGGTAAGCTGAGAAAAGTATATGACTAGGAGGTAAATAATGGCAGGAATATAAATGCAGATCAGAATTATTTACTTGTCCTGCAGAATTTGAGTGAGACGAAGTGTGACACATCAGTAAGAAAATTATAACTGTTTCAGAAGCTCATAATATAGATAAATTGACAGCATAAGTAGAAGGTAATGTCAACAAAGCGAATCTGTTTATTTAACCTGCTGATAAACAGTGGTTATTTTTTCTTTCTGAAAATTAACAATACTTATTTTATCTCTTGATATTAAAAATAATGCAAGTGAAATTTTTTAATGGCATGGAAATGCTAATTGTACTTTTACAGTCAACACAAAGCGTCACTGAAACCTCATGCACTGTATTTCCTACTGCAGGATTCGGGCTTAAGATTCCATTATGTTGCTGCTGGAGAAAGAGGCAAACCACTTATGCTGCTGCTTCATGGATTTCCAGAATTCTGGTAAACTTAACAATAACTTTTTCTTTTGCACTAAAGATTTGGCTTACCATAGTGTCATTTTATTGTAGTGGTTTTTAATAGACCCCATGCTATGATCAAGTGCTGGCCTAGAGTTATTACTCCTAAGTGTTCCGCAATCACAAGAATGATATTCCTTCTGTTTTAAAGAAACATGCATATTGTTATCCTAAATTTATTTATTTTTGAGAATTAAAACAAGTATCATTTAGTGTTTCAAATTTTTGAAACAGTCAATTGCAAAACAGTTTTTAACTTTTTGTTTTATATTGTAATATAGCCAGTTAACAATGTTGTGATAGCTTCAGGTGGACAGCAAAGGGACTCAACTATATATACACATACATCCATTCTCCCCCAAACTCCTCTCCCATCCAGGCTGCCACATAACATTGAGCACAGTTCCCTGCGCTGTACAGTAGGATTTTGTTAGGTATGTATTTTAAATATAGCAGTGTGGCTCAATGTTGTGTGGCAGCCTGTATAGGAGGGGAACTTAGGGAAGAATGAATACACGTATATGTATGACTGAGTCCCTTCATTTTTCACCTGCACCTATCACAATATTGTTAAAGACTAAATTAGTATAGCAGTGTGTACAAATCGATCCCAAACTCCCTGACTATCCCTTCTCCCTATTTTTCCCCCTTGGCAATCATAAACCAGTTTTTATAGTACCTACTGATGGACATGAGTTTGAGCAAGCTCCGGGAAATAGCGATGGACAGGGAAGCCTGGCATGCTGCAGTCCATGGGGTTGCAGAGTCGGACACGACTGAGCAACTGAACTGAACTGTGGACAAAATGCAACACTGGGTGGTAAAGGAGATTCGAAAGAAACCAAAGAATTAGAGTGCCTGTTACCTGGCAGCCTTTGGTAAGACTTGGGTGAGGGGAAGGCAGGAGGAGAAGAGGGCTCATGGAAACTGAAAAAGGACTCTTTCCTATGCACATAGTAACAGGCTCAGATGAATTCAGGACAAATTAAGGATCAGAATATTTCATGTGGAGGAAAAAACCTATAGCCAAAAATACACAGTTACCTACGGGAAAATACTCTGTTCCCCTTTGAACCCCACAGAACCAAATAAGTACAGATGAAACAACACATGATGAAACTTTAAAAAAATGAATATCTTTTAAAAGATGGTACATATTAAGGTGGTAAAAAGAAAATCAGATTTTTGCTAACTTAGGGTTATGATCTTGAAATGGAAAAATGGACCAAAAAATTATATTCTCTAAACTGACTTAAATGTAGATGTGTGGTATGTTTTTAAAGTTCTAGGAAATTTCTCCTTTACTTTTGCTCTTAACACCTAGAATTCCACATTACATATTCCTCACTTCCTTTAGAATTCTAAAGATTTTGTGTCATCCGAATTCCTAATTTAAAATGCATCTAGCTCTGAAAGAATATTTAGTTAATACTTTTAGAGTAAAAGGGCCTTTATTAATAGATTGCTAGTGCACTAGGAAGTGTTAGGCATTGAAGAAGAGAATGGAGGAGGGCAAAAACCCATCTAGTTCATCATTTTTCTAGAGCAAAAAGTCTATGACATGCCAGCATGCTAAGTCGCTTCAATCGTGTCTGACTGTTTGCAACCTCATGGATGGTTGGCCACCAGGCTCCTCTGTCCATAGGATTCTCTAGGCAGGAATACTGGAGTGGGTTGCCCTGCTCTCCTCCAGGGGATCTTCCCGACCCAGAGATAGAAACTTTGTCTCTTACATCTCCTGCACTGGCAGGCAGGTTCTTTACCACTGGCACCACCTGGGAAGACCCTATGACATGACTGGCTTACAAATAAAATGTTAGTCTAAAGTATTAATCAAATCTGCATAAAGTAATATGGGCAGTGAATTCTGGCTCAGCCGCTTAGTTGCTGAGACTTCTGTTTGTGTAAGTCATACCCTAAACCGAGATCTCTATGTTGACATTTTGTCTTCCTTCCGAATTACCACTGTTACTCATTATGCAATCTAGTCAATTCCATTAATGAACTCCATTCAGGAAAAAGTCAGTTCAAATCAGAATTTAGGATAACGGTGTTTTGATTAAACCATTTCAAATCTCTCTTAGACTTTCCTTCTTCTGTTTCCAAAAGCCCTTTCTCTTGCACTTTTCCCCTATTATGCTTGCATGCTCAGTCTCTCAGTCATGTTCGACTCTTTGCAACCCTGTGGACTGTAGCCCACCAGGCTCCTCTGTCCATGGAGTTCTCCAGTCAAGAGTACTGGAGTTTGTTGTCATTTCCTCCTCCAGGGATCCTCCTAACCCAGAGATCAAATCCAAGTCTCCAGGGATTCCTACATGGGCAGGCAGACTCTTTATCCCTGAGCCACCTGGGAGGCCCTCCTTTTTTTTTTAAGAGCCAAAAAGCTTTGGCATTTTGAACCAATTTCAATTTATATTGCCCATGTAAATATCCCTTTATTAATCAAGTTTTGCCTAAATGCACATAAATTTATAATATTGTAGA
Organism: Bos indicus x Bos taurus; assembly: GCF_003369695.1. Classification (NCBI taxonomy): domain Eukaryota; kingdom Metazoa; phylum Chordata; class Mammalia; order Artiodactyla; family Bovidae; genus Bos; species Bos indicus x Bos taurus. The sequence goes on along the minus strand of NC_040078.1, from coordinate 51,525,450 downwards.
TCAAGTAGGTCAGATTATTTGATACAGTGAAAACAAAATAATCATAAACTGGCAATGTGTGTAAAAATGCTTTTTAAACAGAAAATCATTATACAAATATAAGGTATTATTTGCATTTATCATCATTAACTAAGAACAGCTGTTGAGAATTGGTGATGTTTAATATATACTATTAGATGTTACACAGAATAAAATTCTGGGTCTTCTTAAAATATAGAGGAAACATCAAACAATATACAGATCTATGAGTCCTTTAGCTAAATTAGTGCCAAATAAGGCGGTCACAGATGATTTTCTCCCCCCTCCATCTCCACCTCAATTTGCATTGCTTTTAAAAATATTTTGAGCTGATGCAGGCAGTTTCTGGCAATAACACCAGCTGTATGGGACACACTCGTCATTACTCAAGTGCTCAGGCAAGTAAGGGCTCTTCATGCATGCAGCTGAGCACAGAGCCTGATGACTGTGGCTTTTTCTCCATTGTAAAAGGGAAGAGTATACTCTGCATCTCAAAGAGGCTAGCCTGGTAAACGAGGAGCCCTCCTTGTGTTAAGAATAACTAAGAAAGAAGTTGCTTTTTGTGAAGTGTCCTCTGCTTGAGCTTCCCAGGTGACTCAGTGGTAAAGAATCTGCCTGCAATGCAGGAGACTCAAGTTCAGTCTCTGGGTGGGGAAGATCCCCTGCAGACAGAAATGGCAACCCACTCCAGTATTCTTGCTTGCGAAATTCCACGGACAGAGGAGCCTGGTGGGCTACAGTCCATGGGTTAGCAAAGAGTCAGACACGACTGAGCGACTAAACAACAACAGAGCAACTGGGTGGGGAAGGAGGGGAACAGTGTGCATGAAAATAGCTAGTTTTGTTTATTTATAATATTTTCAGGAGTTACTGATTTTATGTTTCATTTTTGTATCAAGGGGGTTATTTTGTTTTATTCATGTGAATGACATGCTCATCAGTGTATCACTGGGGTGATTTCTTTTTCAGTTTAGAGTTAATGTGTAAATCAAATATGCTTTATTTATGAACTCTAGGAAGATTACATTTAAAAATTATTTTGTAATTTATTAAGATAGCAGTTGCAGCCTTTAAATATCCCTAGAAATGTTTAAGATATTGTTTGGCCCCACTCATTGATACTAGAAATATTTGGATTTATTTGGAAGGCAATTTAAATTATTAATAGCATAATAATATATGCAGGTATTATGTTTACATTAAATGTAAAATGCTATAGGCCTGTACACATTATTTTGAGTCAAATTTCTACCTTGACATCTCTACTTAAATGAATTCTAAACAAAGACACAGGTACTTAGGATATTAAAACAATGCACATTTTAGTAGAAATTGAATATAAATTCCCCCAAGAGGAATCTGGGAACTTTAGTTCAGAGTTGTCTCAAGGTTTGAACTTGAGTTTGAACTTGGGACAGAGTTTTACTGAACAACTGGTATCTCTAGCACTATCATAATTCAGTGCTTTCGTTTTTCCATTGTTTTACTCAGTCGACAAATCTTTATTGAGCATCTTCACATCTGCCAGGCAATTCAACGAGCTCACAGTCAAGTGGCACAGTCCAGGCACCCACAGATTAGTGTAAAGCACATGCCCAGTGCACTGAAGAGTGTGCAGACAAATGGAAGAATATGGAAGGGGCCAGCCAACCCACCTGTGAAGGAGGGAACCTGGGAAGTCTCCTAGAAGAGAAGATGCCCAGCAAGAGGAGTTCAGTGAGGGGTGAAGGACAGGGGTTGTGGGGAGGAGGGAAATGCTGAGGAGCGACGAAGTTTCAGAAAAAGGAAATTATGTAAACGAAGTCATGAAAACAAGACCCATGTTTATTCACTGCAAGCAGATAAGTGCTGCAGGGGCAGCATAGCATGGGTTCTCAGGCTAGACCACCTGGGTTTGGATCCTGGCTCTGCTATTTGCTAACTCTGTGACTTTCAGCATATCCACAAACCAATCTGTACCTTGGTTTCTTCATCTGTAAAATGGGGATAATAATAGTACTTACTTTAATACTACTATTTTGAAGATCAGCATTGCTATATGTGAAGCACTTAGAATTGTGCCTGGCATGTAATAAGACAGATATAGATGTTAGCCCTTTTTTATGATATAGCAAATGATAGAGGGTATAAGGTAGTCAAGCTGGAAGATTAGGAAGGTCAAATCTTAGAGGTTTTACCTGCCAAAATAACCTGCTTGGGCTTCATGTCGTGAGTAACTGAGAGTCAAGAAAGAGTTTGTTTTTATTACGTCACTCTGGTTTTATAGAAAATAGAGCCAAGGGGAATGAAACACACAATTAGACCAATCAATGGCTGCTGCATAAATGGATGCCCGAATGAAGGTAATGATATCAGGGATGGATAGGAAAAGTGATTAAGGAAATATTAATATTTAAGAGGTTAAATTTACTGAACTTTATTGATTGGGTATGAAGGATTATAAAGAAGAAAGAATTAGGCTTCAGTTACAAAGACATAAAAAAAATCAATTCAAAATATTAAGTAAGGCTATGAGAAAATAGGTGCATGAGTGCTTCAGTGGCAGAATTCTCGCCAGCCACATGGGAGGCCCAGGTTCGATTCCTGGCCCATGCAGCCATGGCATCCCCTTTTAGGGCTTCTCTGGTGGCTCAGAGAGTAAAGAATCGGCTTGCAATGCAGGAGACTGGGAGTACAAACCCCTGGAGATGGTGAGGGACAGGGAAGCCTGGCGTGCCACAGTCCATGGGGTCACAAAGCATCAGGCAAGACTGGGCAACTGAACAACAACGACAACATGAAAAAATAAAATCACATGTGTTGACAGATGAGCATCTTCTAAGGAATCAAACTGCTTCTGTTGTTTATTACAACCCAGAGAGATTATCTGGGTTATTAAGAAAGACACTTTTGTTAAAGTTTTCAAATCCATGTTCATTGGCAGTGCTTTTGCAGATTTTCACAAATCATAGATATCCTAGTAATAGACCAAAGACTCTATCCATTCATAAATCCTAATATGTGTCTGACACCTTTCCTGATAATCTAGCTGTTGATGTAAAGTGGTCGATTTGTTTCTTCCTTCTCATTGTTTTGTGTATTTTTCATTGCAGTCTCCCTTCATTATTGGTTTATAATCTCAGATCACTCTGTTCTCTTTCCTATTGTGCTCCAAAAATCTTTCCAGACAATGATCTACCATTTGTCTTTGTCAGATAATTTTATACTGTGTTTCCATGAACAGATGTGCATGCAGATGCTTCTAATGCATATTTTGAGTTCTATAACACAGTGAGTCACTTTGAAAAATCCAAGTCTCTTTTTCTGTTTGTTATCCATAATGATTTTGCTTCTTAGAAGAAGGAACTCTCATGGAGCTCTGTATTTCAATTAATTCTGCAGTTTTATTATCAAGCATAAGGGGAACACCTGGTCTAGCAAGCTTCCAGGACCTGGCTGTCCCTGGGGCCATTCTAATTGATCAGTGCCTGGGCCATTTTTGTTGTTAAATGTTTTTAACCACACACTTGCTTGTCTTTATAGTTCAGGATCTTCTCAGAAGAATTTTGTTTTAGCAAGCAGAGGTTTATCTTTTTCTTTTCTTTAAATTTCATGTATTTATTTATTTATGGCTGTGCTGTGTCTTCATTGCTACGCGTAGGCTTCCTTTAGTTGTTGTGAATGGGGGCTGCTCTCTGGTTGTGGTGTTGGGGCCTCTCATTGTGGTGGCTTCTCTAATTGTGGAACACGGGCTTAGTTGCCCCTCAGCATGTGGAATCTCCCCAGACCAAGGATTGAACCTGTATCTCTGGCACTGACAGGCAGATTCTTTTTTTTTTAATATAAATTTACTTATTTTAATTGGAGGCTAATTACTTTACAATATTGTAGTGGTTTTGCCATACATTGACATGAATCCACCATGGGTGTACATGTGTTCCCCATCCTGAACTCCCCTCCCACCTCTCTCCCCCTCCCATCCCTCTGGGTCATCCCAGTGCACCAGCCCCAAGGACCCTGTCTCATTTACCACTGGGTCTCCAGGGATGTCTCAGAGATTTATCTTAAGTAGTTGTTTTATCGGAGAAGGCAATGGCACCCCACTCTAGTACTCTTGCCTGGAAAATCCCATGGATGGAGGAGCCTGGTAGGCTGCAGTCCATGAGGTCGCTAAGCGTCTGACACGACTGAGCAGCTTCACTTTCACTTTTCACTTTCATGCATTGGAGAAGGAAATGGCAACCCACTCCAGTGTTCTTGCCTGGAGAATCCCAGGGACGGGGGAGCCTGGTAGGCTGCCGTCTATGGGGTCGCACAGAGTCGGACACGACTGAAGCGACTTACCAGCACCAGCACCAGCAAGCTGAGTAAAATCCCCCTTCTAGGAAAATACATTTTCATCTTGCAAGTTTTTTTTTTTTTTTTTCATACTGAGAGTGTTTAAGATCTACTCTTGTAGCAATGTTCAAGTCTCTGATACAGTATTTTTATCTATAATCACCAGGAGATCCCAGATACTTGAGATCCCAGAACTCATTCCAGCTGGAAGTTTATACCCTTTGACCAGCATCTCCCCACTTCAAGGCGTTACAACCTCTCAAAGACCGATCCCTAGGCAGGTCAAGTCGTGATGACCTCCTGGGACCCCCCGGACTGGAGTTTGGGTGTCCCCAAGATCTCCAGTGTTACCAATGCTGGGTAGAATTAAGAGATTTGTAACTCATTGCTAGTTTGCCCACCGTGGACAGGAATAGATAATTAAGAGGTTTGTTTTGCCCACCGTGGACGGGAATAGATATGATGTAAGTTCATCCTACCCAGAACTGTTGCAACCTGAGAGCCAGGCATCCCCGGGTCAGGGTGCAGATCCCCAGGCAGACTGAGGCGTGACAGCCTCCTAGAGATCAAATCCCCGGGCAGGTCGAGGTGTGACAGCCTCCCGAGGATTGGGTCCCTGGGCAGGTCCCAAGTTTTTTGAAAGAATCAAATGGTACAATATACAGAAGCACTTATAGGCACAGACTAAGTGATAGTGGTAAGCATTATATAAGCAAAGCTTAGAAAATTGACTTCTTAGGTACATTTCTTAAGGGTATCTGGTATTTTGTAGTTTCAGTAAATTCTCGCCCTTTGTTACATTCCCACTGGAGCTGGTTTAAAAAAAAAAAAAAAAAAGTCAATTTTAATAATGTGAGTGCTTTCTTTTCAAACAGGTTTTTTCTTTCCTGCCCACACATGGCTACATAACCTTTCTCCAAAATGAGAAGTTACAGTTTTCCACTTAGACAATCTGTAATGGTATTCTTTATATTCGTTAGTGTGGTATTTTTAACATATCTTATTTTCTGCAGGTATTCATGGCGTCACCAACTAAGGGAATTTAAAAGTGAATATAGAGTTGTAGCACTGGATTTGAGAGGCTATGGAGAATCAGATGCTCCTGTTCATCGAGAGAATTATAAATTGGACTGTCTAATTACAGATATAAAGGATATTTTAGACTCTTTAGGTAGGTTTTAAAAAATAGTATTCATTCTTTTTAATGAACTAACATTCAACAAATTGTGAATTGATAACCTCATTTCTTGGGATGGTACTTTCCATTTACCTGAGCTGTTATCTGGATCCTGTCATTTGGCGTATACAACTCAAAATATCTATAGAAGGAATTTAAAATTATACATCCAGAATAACTATTCAGTTACCAGCCAAAAGTGACTCTCAAAATTTGTTTTTAAAAACTGACTTAATGTATACTATTTATTATTTTCAGAACTAATTATTAGAAATTTGATTCTTGTTCTCAGAAAGTTTATTTCTTTAGAACCCACACTTAAATATTCATTTAAACATATTGTTAGATGCAGAAACACTTGCATTATCTTTTATTGATCAGTTAGTGCCACAATAATATTGTGTAACAAACCACCCCAATCTCAGTGACATACAGTCAAAGGCATTCATTCCTATGCTGGATCTGCAGGTCAACCTTAGGCTGAACCCTTCTGGGTCTTAGCCTCAGGCCACAGGTCCAGCTAGGATTGACTTCTCAGAGTGAATTGGGTTGCAGCCCCAGCTAAAGGAGAGAAGCTGCCTGGGGGAAGCTCTTCTTCTCACTGTGGTTGAAGTGGCAAGAGGATGAGCCCCATAGCAAAACATATTTCAAGTTTCTGGTCACTGCTCATTGGTCAAAAGCAAGTCACATGACTGAGCCCCAAATCAAGTCATACAGCCACCAAGAAACCAAAGCAAATCACACTGCCAAGTCTAATATGAAATGGATAGTAAAGAAACTTCCCTGGTGGTCCAGTGGTTAAGACTCCATGCTTCCACTGTAGGAAGCACGGGTTCTATCCCTGCTGGGGGAACTAAGATCCTGCATGCCTCAGGCCAGAAAAGGTGGGGGGGCTTGGTGGTAAAGTATACTACCTTTATGCACTGGGAAGACGAAAAGGAGGAGTAAATATTTTATAGCAATAATCTAATCCACTGCATCCCTTTTGACTAAAACCCAGTGTGTTTATAGAGCCAGTATAGTGAGAAACCCATGAAACCAAAGACCCATTTCTACAAGAGTCTAATGAGAGCATGCTGCTGCTGCTGCCAAGTCGCTTCAGTTGTGTCCGACTCTGTGCAACCCCATGGACTGCAGCCTACCAGGCTTCTCCATCCATGGGATTCTCCAGGCAACAACACTGGAGTGGGGTGCCATTTCCATCTCCAATGCATGAAAGTGGAAAGTGAGAGTGAAGTCACTCAGTCGTGTCTGACTCTTAGCGACCCCATGGACTGCAGCCCACCAGGCTCCTCCATCCATGGTATTTTCCAGGCAACAGTACTGGAGTGGGGTGCCATTGCCTTCTCCCAATGAGAGCATAGATCAGGTCAATATTTTTAGAGGAGAAAAAATGGATGCAGTCTGGGGGTGTCAATACAGCATTGTAATTTAGTGTGATTACAATAAAATCAGAGACAGTGATTTCCAACAGCCATATATCATTCATATTTTGTGGTAATTCAGTCAGACTTGGCCTAATTTTGTCATCATGCAATTTTCTAGTCAAATGAATAATGTAATCTTGCTTATGACCTAGGTATATGTAGTCTTTACCATGGTTTTCCAAACTCAGGTTTATGTAACCAGAGCTGAACTATTTCAGACTTTTTCTTTAAGTATAAATTCCCAAGAGAAGTTCTGAATCTTTAGGTCTATAATGGACCTGGGCATCTAAATTTTCAAAAAAAACTACACTAGTAATTTTCTGGTTGAATCTTTAGGGTTTTCTATGTAGAGGATCATGTCATCTGCAAATAGTGCGAGTTTTACTTCTTCTTTTCCAATTTGGATTCCTTTTATTTCTTTTTCTGCTCTGATTGCTGTGGCCAAAACTTCCAAAACTATGTTGAATAGTAATGGTGAAAGTGGGCACCCTTGTCTTGTTCCTGACTTTAGAGGAAATGCTTTCAATTTTTCACCATTGAGGATAATGTTTGCTGTGGGTTTGTCATATATAGCTTTTATTATGTTGAGGTATGTTCCTTCTATTCCTGCTTTCTGGAGAGTTTTTATCATAAATGGATGTTGAATTTTGTCAAAGGCTTTCTCTGCATCTATTGAGATAATCATATGGTTTTTATTTTTCAATTTGTTAATGTGGTGTATTACATTGATTGATTTGCAGATATTGAAGAATCCTTGCATCCCTGGGATAAAGCCCACTTGGTCATGGTGTATGATTTTTTTAATGTGTTGTTGGATTCTGATTGCTAGAATTTTGTTAAGGATTTTTGCATCTATGTTCATCAGTGATATTGGCCTGTAGTTTTCTTTTTTTTGTGGCATCTTTGTCAGATTTTGGTATTAGGGTGATGGTGGCCTCATAGAAGTTTACCTTCCTCTGCAATTTTTTGGAAGAGTTTGAGCAGGATAGGTGTCAGCTCTTCTCTAAATTTTTGGTAGAATTCAGCTGTGAAGCCGTCTGGACCAGGGCTTTTGTTTGCTGGAAGATTTTTGATTACAGTTTCAATTTCCATGCTTGTGATGGGTCTGTTAAGATTTTCTATTTCTTCCTGGTAGAGTTTTGGAAAGTTGTACTTTTCTAAGAATTTGTCCATTTCTTCCACGTTGTCCATTTTATTGGCATATAATTGTTGATAGTAGTCTCTTATGATCCTTTGTATTTCTGGGTTGTCTGTTGTGATCTCTCCATTTTCGTTTCTGATTTTGTTGATTTGATTTTTCTCCCTTTGTTTCTTGATGAATCTGGCTAATGGTTTGTCAATTTTATTTATCCTTTCAAAGAACCAGAAAATTACTAGAAATAATCAATGACTATAGTAAAGTTGCAGGATATAAAATCAACACACAGAAATCCCTTGCATTCCTATACACTAATAATGAGAAAACAGAAAGAGAAATTAAGGAAACAATTCCATTCACCATTGCAATGGAAAGAATAAAATACTTAGGAATATATCTACCTAAAGAAACTAAAGACCTATATATAGAAAACTATAAAACACTGGTGAAAGAAATCAAAGAGGACACTAATAGATGGAGAAATATACCATGTTCATGGATTGGAAGAATCAATATAGTGAAAATGAGTATACTACCCAAAGCAATTTATAGATTCAACGCAATCCCTATCAAGCTACCAACAGTATTCTTCACAGAGCTAGAACAAATAATTTCACAATGTGTATGGAAATACAAAAAACCTCGAATAGCCAAAGCGATCTTGAGAAAGAAGAATGGAACTGGAGGAATCAACCTACCTGACTTAAGGCTCTACTACAAAGCCACAGTTATCAAGACAGTATGGTACTGGCACAAAGACAGAAATATAGATCAATGGAATAAAATAGAAAGCCCAGAGATAAATCCACACACATATGGACACCTTATCTTTGACAAAGGAGGCAAGAATATACAATGGATTAAAGACAATCTCTTTAACAAGTGGTGCTGGGAAATCTGGTCAACCACTTGTAAAAGAATGAAACTAGAGCACTATCTAACACCATACACAAAAATAAACTCAAAATGGATTAAAGATCTAAACGTAAGACCAGAAACTATAAAACTCCTAGAGGAGAACATAGGCAAAACACTCTCTGACATACATCACAGCAGGATCCTCTATGACCCACATCCCAGAATATTGGAAATAAAATCAAAAATAAACAAATGGGACCTAATTAACCTTAAAAGCTTCTGCACATCAAAGGAAACTATTAGCAAGGTGAAAAGACAGCCTTCAGAATGGGAGAAAATAATAGCAAATGAAGCAACTGACAAACAACTAATCTCAAAAATATACAAGCAACTCCTACAGCTCAACTCCAGAAAAATAAACGACCCAATCAAAAAATGGGCCAAAGAACTAAATAGACATTTCTCCAAAGAAGACATACAGATGGCTAACAAACACATGAAAAGATGCTCAACATCACTCATTATCAGAGAAATGCAAATCAAAACCACTATGAGGTACCATTTCACACCAGTCAGAATGGCTGCGATCCAAAAGTCTACAAATAATAAATGCTGGAGAGGGTGTGGAGAAAAGGGAACCCTCTTACACTGTTGGTGGGAATGCAAACTAGTACAGCCACTATGGAGAACAGTGTGGAGATTCCTTAAAAAACTGGAAATAGAACTGCCTTATGATCCAGCAATCCCACTGCTGGGCATACACACTGAGGAAACCAGAAGGGAAAGAGACACGTGTACCCCAGTGTTCATCGCAGCACTGTTTATAATAGCCAGGACATGGAAGCAACCTAGATGTCCATCAGCAGATGAATGGATAAGAAAGCAGTGGTACATATACACAATGGAGTATTACTCAGCCATTAAAAAGAATACATTTGAATCAGTTCTAATGAGGTGGATAAAACTGGAGCCTATTATACAGAGTGAAGTAAGCCAGAAGGAAAAACATAAATACAGTATACTAACGCATATATATGGAATTTAGAAAGATGGTAACAATAACCCTGTGTATGAGACAGCAAAAGAGACACTGATGTATAGAACAGTCTTATGGACTCTGTGGGAGAGGGAGAGGGTGGGAAGATTTGGGAGAATGACATTGAAACATGTAAAATATCATGTAAGAAACGAGTTGCCAGTCCAGGTTCGATACACGATACTGGATGCTTGGGGCTAGTGCACTGGGATGACCCAGAGGGATGGTATGGGGAGGGAGGAGGGAGGAGGGTTCAGGATGGGGAACACATGTATACCTGTGGCGGATTCATTTTGATATTTGGCAAAACTAATACAATTATGTAAAGTTTAAAAATAAAAAAAAAAAAAAAAAAAAAAAACTACACTAGCAGATTCATACATACAGGTTTTGTAAACACCAAACTCAATATCTGCAGAAAGTACATAATTATGGTAGGAGAGTAGAAAGGTTAGTTTTAGAAACATATCTAGTATATATGCGGTAATGATGCACCCACCATTTCAATGATGTCAACATTCATTTCTCAATTACAGGGTATAGCAAATGTGTTCTTATTGGCCATGACTGGGGAGGCATGATTGCTTGGCTAATTGCCATCTGTTATCCAGAAATGGTGATGAAGCTTATTGTTATTAACTTCCCTCATCCAAATGTATTTACAGGTGAGTTTAAATTTCCATTAAGACATCTTTGATAGCATGACAACTCACTGTTGTCACTGACACTTGGATTAAAAACAGTAAAAGTCAATTAATGTAATATTTTTTAAATTAAGTGACTAAACTATGGTATTAGCACACATAAATATCAGTTATCTTGGCTTTAAATGTTCCTGAAGAGTCAAAGGAAGTGTAGCTTTATATTTGCTTGCATAATCTTATTTTTTTTAGAAGACATTTTACTGCTAACTTGGGGAGAGTTAAAGGAAAAATGCAGTAACATTACTTTGACAGTAAAGAATCTTGACAGCCTAGAAATAAATTTTCCTCTTGCTTGACTGCTTTGAATATCAAGAATGGCAGCGTTCTTTAAAGCAGCAGTTCTCAAATTTTTGGTCTCCTTTATACTTTTAAATGGAGAAGGCAATGGCACCCCACTCCAGTACTCTTGCCTGGAAAATCCCATGGACAGAGGAGCCTGGTGGGCTTGCGGTCCATGGGGTCGCTAGGAGTCCGACATGACTGAGCGACTTCACTTTCACTTTTCACTTTCATGCATTGGAGAAGGAAATGGCAACCCATTCCAGTGTTCTTGCCTGGAGAATCCTAGGGACAGGGGAGCCTGGTGGGCTGTCATCTATGGGGTCGCACGGAGTTGGACACAACTGAAGTGACTTAGCAGTAGCAGTATACTTTTAAAAATTATTGAAGACCCCACTGAACATTTGTTTATATGAGTTATACCCATATGCATTGACTGTATTGGAAATTAAAAATGAGAAATTTCTAAATGTTTATGTATTCATTCATTAAAAAATAATTAATCCAGTACATATTAACATGTATAACATTTTACTGAAAATGAACTACATCTTCCAAAACAAAATTTTAGTGAGAAGAGTGTCATTATTTTACATTTTTGCAAACCTCTTTAATTTTTGGCTTAATAGAAGACAGCTGGATTCTCAGACCTGCTTCTACATTCAATCTGTTGCAAATGTTTGAATTGAAGTATATGAAGAAATCTGGCCTCACACAGATTTGTAATTGGAAAAGGGAGGAGTATTTTAATAACCTTTTCAAATAAGTGTGGATATTCTCCTTTAATACTACACCAAACTAAAAAAATTGGTGATTTCTTAAAGGTTAGTAACAATGTGCAATCTGATGTCATATTAATGAACTTTTCATATTCTGTCACATTAAAATCCATTGGTCTCTCTAGCCCTTTGAATGGATTTTTTTTTTACCTATGCATGATTTTGCAGTCATCATGCATTGAAAGATGTTGGTTCATTGAGTTATGCAGGTCTTCGATAAATTGACACATTTCAGTATATGATATCAAAGAATCACTTTCATTAATATCACCCCAGTTTCATCAAAAAAGTCTTTATAGAAAAGCTGTCAAGGTCACAGTAGCAGATACAAGTTTCCAAAATTCTGATTTTCATTTGAAAGCTTGAACTTGATAATTGACAACAAACACCGATTGTTTTCCCTCAAATGACAGGCTTGCTTTGTTCATTTTCAGGAGACTATCTGCTAAATACCCAAGTCTGACTGATGATAGTTTGTTAGTCATTCTCTCAAGTAAAAATGATATTTTATTAAAAAGGCAGCTAATTCAACTTAACAGCTGAAGAATTGCTTTTCCTCTAGATAATCGTTGATTCTAGTATTCAACAGAACTGCCTTATATATATATTATATATTTAAATATGTATATATATTTTCTAACTGCATCACAAGACACATACAAAAGGTAGAAATTTAATAAAATTAATAATTTTTGCTATTCCATCAAACACATTCATAAGTGAAACTGCCACTTCACTTTATGTATTTATTTACAGCAAGTGTGTGGTGTGAAGAATACGATGTATTATAAACAGTGTGGTATTGTTTCGTGCTACGGCTTTGATTTGTGCTCAGGCAACAATGGCTTTATCTACTATTGCCTTTGTACCATATGTGCAAATGTCAGAAAAAATGAGAAAAACTAATAGTATTGTATTGAAATAGTTTGACCACCTGGATCTTTTGAAAGGGTCTTGAGGATCCCCACGGGTCCACATGGGATATGTTTCAGAACCTCTGCTATAAAGAGAACTCTTAAAAGAATGATTTAAAACAAACAAGCAAACAAAAACAAAACAACCACCACCTGTGAAAATGGCTAGGCATACTTTTATTTGGTTTTGACATAAGTTATAATTTTGTCCTCTTTCTTCTTGTCAAATTTTCTGAGGTTCAGTACTGGCACAATCCACAGTATTGTCCCCCAAGAAAAAAAATTCAGAACAACATATTTTTATTTCTTCTTCAAAATTAGAGAAGGTGAAGGAGAAACGGAACATGACTACATAAATATTGTATAAATATGTATAAAAGTTAAATTTTAGGTACATATCAAATTATCCTATCTTGGTTAAGGTAAATAGTGCGACTGCTTAGGAATCAAATATCAAACTGAGGTTCATCATATTTCTCTCAGTTGCCTTAGGCAATAGAAGTTGTGCTACATGCTTGTTCAGTTGATCAGGACCCTAGCGTAAATGTAATTTTGGTGGTACTGCTATATGGGAGCTTCCCAGGTGGCACTAATGGTAAAGAACCACCTGCCAATGCAGCAAACATGAGAGATGTGGGTTCAATCCCTGGGTCGGGAAGATCCTCTGAAGGAGGGATGGCAACCAACTCCAGTATTCTTGGAGAATCCCATGGACAGAGGAGCCTGGCAGGCTACAGTCTATTGGGTCACAAAGAGTCAGACACGACTGAAGCAACACATGCACTGCTATTGTGCATACTGTAATTGATCATTGTAATTGTAATTATAATTGATCATTCAAGTAAGAAAATACTTGAATATTTCTGGAACTATTAATAATAGGTTCAACCCCGGTCAGGTCAATATGAGGTCTTTAAGTCATATGAATATATTTTCCCCTTAATGGTATTGATATCTCTTAATGCAGGGCTAAGTAAATCTTACTCAATGATGACTTTACAAAAAGTATAAGCATAACAGTGCTCTACTTATCTGAGAAATATAATTTTTAAAAATCGAACCATGATGAGTACAGTTACAATATTAGAAATGAGGGGAAAAAATCACCTCTATAGTGAGGAAAATTTAGTACACAATACACAAGTATGCACATTTAATGTGTGTGTGTGTGTGTTAGTCGCTCAGTCGTGTTCAACTCTTTGCGACCCCGTGGACTGTATCCTACCGGGTTCTTCTGTCCGTGGAATTCTCCAGGCAAGAACACTGGAGTAGGTTGCCATTTCCTTCTCCAACATTTAATATGTATGATCACATTATTCCCTAGTTTTAAAACTTCAGTGTCTTCCCAAAGCACTTAAAATTGTTATCATTCTGGCCTTACCTAACTGGGCTTCTGCTTTTCTTTCTGACTCATCTCATACCATCTCCTCTCCTCATTCACTACATACCAGCCACCCTGGCCTTCTTTCTGCTTCTTTAATGTGCCAAGCACAGGACCTACTTTCTGTTCCTTGACATTCTTCCTACATCCCCAGAGAAGCCTATTTCACCACCTTTACTAAATAATAGTTCCTCTCCCACACCACCCAACCATTGCTTTCAATCAGATTACCATGTTTAATTTTCTTTATGGTATTTTTGCTAACCAAAATGATCTTTCAAGTATTCTTTACTTATTTATTATGTAAGTTCTTGGTGAATGGGAACCTCTTTTCTCTTGTTCACACTAAATCCCCTCACATATAGTAGATATTCAAAAATTCATTAAATGAAGGCATTTTCTAGATACATGAATGAATTTAAAGGAAATGTTTTAGTTTCTGTTGAGGCCAAATGAATAAGATATTTAAATCAGCCTGCCAGGAAAATCTTTTAAACAATAGACATTTCCCCCATGTATCCTTAGGAAAAATGTTAAGTCACTGATAATAACCTTGGAGAAAAGGCAATGTTGTTTGAGTTTTCGTATTCCTTTTGAGTCCATACTTCACGAAGTGGAACTTTCTTTTTATTCAAAGTGCTATAAATATTTAAAATACAAAAAATATCCAAAATAAAATATACGAACATAGAAATTGTTCCAAAGAGAAATATACGGAAGCCTTATTTGTGAATACTTTTATGGGATCATCTCAAAGGTGAAATTGTCTTAAAAAGAAGTTACTTCAATAGTAATTCATATCACTTGGATAAGGTCTAACATGGCATTTTAATTTCAGAATATATTTTACGACACCCGGCCCAGCTGTTCAAATCCAGCTATTATTACTTCTTCCAGATACCATGGTTCCCAGAATTTATGTTCTCCATAAATGATTTCAAAGTAAGTCAAATATGGTGATGGATATTAGCTAGACTTACTGTCTGTGATCTTATTGTTTATGATTATTTTGAAGTATATACAAATATTGAATCATTATGTTGTACACTTGAAACTAACATAATATGATATGTTAATTATACCTCAGTTAAAGTAAGAAAAGATTGGTGCCCAAGAGGATAACAAATTAGGAAGTTAAGAATAAAACAAAGATAGACTAAAGCACTGAAAACAAACAAAAAAAACAACAAAACCGGTCCTCCTTATGTTGTTCTGATTTTAAATAATCATTTATTGTATATCTGTTATGTGTTATGCACTGTCTTAGGCATCTCCTCCAATGCAAAAAAAAAAAGAAATATAGTTCCCACAGAATGGCAGGATAAATGCTTCATAATTTCCCTTTATAAACAATGCCCAGAGTAATGAGTTGGTGCCCTCGAAGCCCCCAGTGATGACCAATGCAGGTTTTTTCCATATCATTATGAGTTCATGATTTTTGAAAATCTGTTTGCTATGGATGGCATCACTGACTTGATGGACATGAGTTTGAGCAAGCTCCCAGAGCTGGTGATGGACAGGGAAGCCTGGTGTGCTGCAGTCCCTGGGGTCGCAAAAAGTCAGACATGACTGAGCGACTGAACTGAACTGAACTGATGTATCAACTGATCACAGTCTTTATTCTCTTTGATGCCCAAATTTTTACAAGTCTGTGTGCTCATGACACAAGAGCCCTTTGTCAGTAGTAGCTTGCCTCCTTAACGTCCTAAGTTCATTATTTATGTCCTGTTCCAGATCTGGAATCAGTCATTTACTGAAGGAGCTCTGGCTCCTATTAGCAGGATATAGTATTTAGAGACCATGATTTAGGTGATCATTGTTACTGAATTTTCATTGCTCCTGGATCTTTCCATTGGACAGGATTTGGACATACATATTTTTTGATGCTGATTCCCTGGTAGCTCAGACGGTTAAGCGTCTGCCTACAATGCGGGAGATTTTTTAGACAGAAAAAAAATTATGAGTTCTTATCCACATTTCCAAAGCAAATTTAAGACTACAGAATTTTTACATAACTTCCATGATGTTATATGAAACATATATACGGTTTTAAGTTAAAAGTCTAATAAAACAATGTACATTCAGAGGAGTCTTACTTATCTCTGTTTCTCTATCTCCATCCTATTTCTTCTTTCTCCCATAGGAAACCATTTTGGCTAGTTTTGTTTCATCTTTTTATTTTTTCTATTAAAAACATAAGCAAATGTGCATATATTTGTTTTCTCCTTTTTTCACAAAAGATAACATTCTATTAATATAAACACTATTTTCCACCCTTGCTTCATTTTGCCACTTAACAGTATATCCTGCAGATGACTCCATCATCAGCATAGAGATTGTCTCCATCTTTTCTTAGAGTCCTAAAAACACTAATATGCCATTGTGTGGCTATGCCATAGTTTATTCAACCACTACTACCCCACCCACTGATAAACATTTGTTCCCATTCTTTTTCTGTCACAAATAAGGTTGCAACGAATCACCTCCTGCACATGTCATTTAATATTTTTGCAAGCATGTTTTGGGGTTGAGGGTCTAATTTTAAACAAGAATTCCAGATAGCCAGTGGAAATCTGCTGTATGACTCAGGGAGCTCAAACCAGTGCTCTGTGACAACCTAGAGGGGTGGGATAAGGTGGGAAGTGGGAGGGAGGTTCAAGAGGGCGTGGACATATGTATACCTATGGCTGATTCATATTTTTATATGGCAGAAAGCAACACAATATTGTAAAGCAATTACCCTCCAACTAAAAATAAATTTTTTACAAAAGAATCCCAATAATTCTGATTCAGCTAGTTACATATTTTGAGAAATGCCGGTATAGAGATTTCAGATTGTAGGGGGGACCCATTTGTGAGTCATGATATAAGTTTTGCAATTCAGTAAAGTGACTTGCAGTTTGAATTCTTAAATATAAAGTGGAACAGAATTGAAGACAGCACTACATGCTGTAATAAGTATGAGAATTATTTCTTTAAACTTTTGTTTTAGAAATATATATGTAGATCTATGAACTGGATCATGATGTAAAATGTGTTTGTTACTCTAGGTTGTGGTCAAAAAGAAGTTCAAACGGGGTGGTGGTGGATTGGTTGTCAGTAAACAGATAAACAGTTGTTAGCTGGAATATTAGGGTAGGCTTTAGGATAGAGATAGTACTTAGCTCAGCAGAATGTGAATACACACCAAGAAAACAGGATGCTTTTCATAAAGGTGAAGTGTGGAAAAAAAGGTGAAGTGTGCATGGGGGACTAAAGGGAAGAATATCAAAAATAAAGCCAGGTCGGCAGAAATGTATAAAATGTGCTTGTAAACAATGAGGTCTCCAACCTGGCTAGAGCAGAAGTTGGGAGCAGTCACTGCACACTGACCATCATTCTCTTTCAGAAGCCAAATATTTAGTTACTGTGAAGTAGCTGAAAAGTCTTAGTTATTCTTTTCTCACTTACCAGGCTTTGAAACATCTGTTTACTAGTCACAGCACTGGCATTGGAAGAAAAGGATGTCGACTAACAACAGAAGATCTTGAAGCTTATATTTATGTTTTTTCTCAGCCTGGAGCATTAAGTGGTCCAATTAACCATTACCGAAATATCTTCAGGTCAGTATAATTTGTTCTTTTTAGTTAAACAAAATATTTATTCCCTACAGAGCTAATATTCGATTTCTAAAATTAAGTTCACCATTTATCCAGATACTCAAATTATTTTGGTTTTTATAAGTTGCATAATCTTTTTTTTATAGAAAATTAAACATATGGAAAAATAAAGAGAATACACTAGATATCCCATGTAGGTGTAACTTGTTTTATCCATAACTCTATCCACTTCTGTCCCTTTGGACTTTGAATAGATGTATATTTTTAGTTATATTTTAAAATAATCATTTTAAAAATATCTGTTAAGCACTTTCTATATTCTGGACTATGCCAGCACTCAGAATACTATAATGAGCAAAATGAGACAAGGTCCTTGATCTCACAAAACTTGTAGCTGAGTAGAGAAAACAGCATCAAGCAAACAACTGCAGTAATGAATGTATAGTTACAAACTAACATGAAGACTTTGAAAGAAAGGGATGAGAATGGAAGAAATAATGTTTGAATGAGGAAATAAAGGATGAGTTTGGTATTGACTGGATAAAGTTTAGGGTAGGGAGACTGGCATTCCAGAAAAAGAAAATAGCCTCTTCCAAGGCTGTGCAGGAAGATGGAAGGCTATGGTTTTAAGTAACAAAGTGACAGAGCACAGAAAGTGAGGATGCATAGAAGAGAAGGGAATGAGAATAAGTCCGAGAGGTAGGCAGTGGCTGGTTAAGCAGAGCCAAGGAGACCATATTAAGAGCCATGAATGTGAAGCCAGTGAATGAGAGTTTCAAGCAGAAAAATGATCCAATTTGTATTTGGATATATTCACTCAATATGGAGAATGTGCTGAAAGAGTGAATGTGGTGAAACGTCAGAAATCCAGGCTAAAGAAGATGGCAGCTTGAACTATTCTGAAAGCAGTAGAGATGGGGAGAGTGGGTAGATTTAAGAGATATTTAAGAGATAAGTTGACACAGTTGATAACGGGTTGGATGGGGAACTGAGAAGAAGACAGATGTCAAAGATAACTCCTGAATCCCTGCCATGAACAACTCTACAGATAGGCCAATCACTGAGACAGAAAGTACGAGAAGAGAACTCATTTTGAGGTCATAAATTTTATTGATCTTAGACTAGTTGACTTTGAAATGGTGTCTTAGATTATTCAAATAGTCAGTAGGCTACAAGGGTCTGGAACTCAGAGGAGAGAATCTGGGGTGAGGATATGTGATATCTTGGAGTCACTAACAGATAAATGAGGCTTTTGTTTCAGAAGATATTGTCTAGACAGAAAATCAGAGAAGGCAATGGCACCCCACTCCAGTACTCTTGCCTGGAAAATCCCATGGATGGAGGAGCCTGGTGGGCTGCAGTCCATGCGGTCACTAAGAGTCAGACACGACTTACCTTTCACTTTTCACTTTTATGCATTGGAGAAGGAAATGGCAACCCGCTCCAGTGTTCTTGCTTGGAGAATCCCAGGGATGGGGGAGCCTGGTGGGCTGCCATCTATGGGGTCGCACAGAGTCGGACACAACTGAAGTGACTTAGCAGCAGACAGAAAATATAGTGTGAAAGATAAGACATGGAAATTTGAGTTTGGACGTACATAGGAGAAAAAATATTCTCTTTGAGTACTAGCAGCCACAGCCTGCCTTAAAAATGTTTAGGGGTTTGAATTTATGCTACTACCATAATACTAGAATTCTTAGGGGAAAAATTCTATTTTAACATCCTCATAGGCTGGTAACACTCCTTAGGAAACCTAGCAGAAACAAAGACAGAATCTCTCTGGAAGGTACACCTCAATTCAGACTCACAATATCCCCACAGATAAGGTCCACTGAAGATGAGTTGATAATCCAAATTACAAAAAATACCAACCCACCAATAGTGAGTCAGAACACAATTGCAGCAGAACTCCTAAAATTTTCAAATAATAGAAGTAATAAAGACTGTAAAGTAAGTTTAAATTATTAAATATGAAAGAATAAAAATACGAGTAAAGAATAAGGAAAATATCATGACAGGATGGAAAGGACTGGAAAAGAACCAAAAGAACTTCTAGAAATGAAAAGTATGTTATTGAAGTCTTAAAATCCATAAGTAAGTTAAATAGCAGGTCAGACAAGCTATAGAGGGTTATGAATTGGAAGGTAGATCCAAAAAGAATTACCTAGAATTTCACTTAGATAGATAAAGAAATGAAAACACAAAAGACAGGTTATATTTGACATGTACAATGGAATTAGGAATCATATAGATAGATAAATGATAGGTAGATAGATAAAGTTGGAAATCACTCACATATAATATATATGTAATAATTTGTTTTCTAGTAAAATAAAATAATAGAAATAGAATATTATTTCCAAAGCAGTAGAAAGGGACTGCTGCTGCTGCTGCTGCTAAGTCGCTTCAGTCGTGTCCAACTCTGTGAGACCCCATAGACGGCAACCTACCAGGCTTCCCTGTCCCTGGGATTCTCCAGGCAAGAACACTGGAGTGGGTGTTCTTGAAAATTGCCATTTCCTTCTCCAGTGCAGGAAAGTGAAAAGTGGAAGTGAAGTCACTCAGTCGTGTCTGACTCTTAGTGACCCCATGGACTGCAGCCCACCAGGCTCCTCCATCCATGGGATTTTCCAGGCAAGAGTACTGGAGTGGGGTTCCATTGCCTTCTCCAAGAAAGGGACTAGAAACTATCAATTCAAAAGAAGGCAGGAAAGGAGAAAAAGGAAGCAAAGCAGGGTAAATAGAAAGCACAAAATAAGAAGTCAAAAACAATTTCAATATGTCAATAAACACAATAAATATTAATGTGTTACACCTACCAGTTAAAAACCAAAATGTCGGATTTGATTGAGATACGAGTAAATCACAAAGACACAAAAAGGTTGAAAGTAAGAGGATAGAAAAAAGTTGTAGCAGGTGTTACTTTAAATGAAACAAAATCTCTCAAATTCTTTGAATATGAAATCCATGAGACTATATGAATGAAAAGAGAGGTAAATCCACATCTTCTTTTTTGACTAACAACAACAACAAAATGTACAAGTATAAAAATATATGTGTATTTTTTGAAAAATAGAGATGTTGATTTAAAAGGTATTTGTGTTAGTCACTCAGTCGTATCCTGGACTCTTTTTGACCCCGTGGACTGTGGCCCGCCAGGCTCCTATTTCCATGGAATTCTCCATGCAACAATAGTGGAGTGGACTGCCATTCCCTTCTCCAGGGAAACTTCTTGACCCATGGATCCAACCCAGGTCTCCTGCGTTGCAGACAGATTCTTTACCATCTGAGCCACCTGAAAAGTCCCAAAAGGTACTTGTAGGTAATAATTTATCAAGCAAGGCAGACAGACATTGCAAAGGCTACAGGTTACATTTTATAGGATATAGCAACATTGTCTGAAGCTCATGTTTTGTCATTTGCTTTTCACAAATAACATTTAAGAGAGTTATTATGAGAGAAAAATACATTTTCACACCAGTCTAAATTTTGGACAGGAGATAAGAATGCTGGTTTTAAAATGTTCTCAATTTATCCCTTTATCAGAGGGTTAGCTTTGTGATGCAAAACAGTATGTTTTAAGTAGCTATAAGGAAAGAGGGAAAATAATTCTCATATTTTGAGATTCTTTTACTAACGATTAATCATTCATTAGGAGGACTTGCATTCCCAAGAGTAAGCTCTAGAATCCTGTTAATTATCTTGGAGAGAAAAAACAAAACAAAAAAAAATGGAGGCCTGTGAAGTTCAAAACTCACAGTTTTACATACAGGCAAAAGATAATTTTAAACTAGATTGTTGTAGGTTAATGTGAGGTGCTCGGTCGTGTCCGACTCTTATGCGACTCCATGGACTGTAGCCTGCCAGGCTCCTTTGTCCATGGAATTATCCAGGCAAGAATACTAGAGTGGTTTGCTGTTCCCTTCTCCAGGGTATCTTCCTGACCCAGGGATGAAACTTAGGTCTCCTGCACTGCAGGCAGATTCTTTACTGTCTAAGCCACCAGGGAAGCCCCTGATGTAGGTTAAATCTAGCTCAAACCTTCTGAAAGCTCAACTGACCCCTTGACTCTTTTTACGTACAGTAATCAAGGTAATACAAAAAAGTAATACAAAAAAGATCTTCATGACCCAGATAATCACAATGGTGTGATCACTCACCTAGAGCCAGACATCCTGGAATGTGAAGTCAAGTGGGCCTTAGGAAGCATCACTATGAACAAAGCTAGTGGAGGTGATGGAATTCCAGTGGAGCTATTCCAAATCCTGAAAGATGATGCTGTGAAAGTGCTGCACTTAATATGCCAGCAAATTTGGAAAACTCAGCAGTGGCCACAGGACTGGAAAAAGTCAATTTTCATTCCAATCCCAAAGAAAGGCAATGCCAAAGAATGCTCAAACTACCACACAATTGCACTCATCTCACTCTAGTAGTGATGCTTAAAATTCTCCAATCCAGGCTTCAGCAATACTTGAACCATGAATTTCTAGATGTTCAAGCTGGTTTTAGAAAAGGCAGAGGAACCAGAGATCAAATTGCCAACATCTGTTGGATCACTGAAAAAGCAAGAGAGTTCCAGAAAAATATCTATTTCTGCTTTATTGACTATGCCAAGACCTTTGACTGTGTGGATCACAATAAACTGTGGAAGATTCTGAAAGAGATGGGAATACCAGACCACCTGACCTGCCTCTTGAGAAATCTGTATGCAGGTCAGGAAGCAACAGTTAGAACTGGACATTGAACAACAGACTGGTTCCAAACAGGAAAAGGACTATGTCAAGGCTGTATATTGTCACCCAGCTTATTTAACTTATATGCAGAGTACATCATGAGAAATGCTGGGCTGGAGGAAGCACAAGCTGGAATCAAGATTGCCTGGAGAAATATCAATAACCTCAGATATGTAGATGACACCACCCTTATGGCAGAAAGTGAAGAGGAATTAAAAAGCCTCTTGATGACAGTGAAAGAGGAGAGTGGAAAAAGTTGGCTTAAAGCTCAACATTCAGAAAACTAAGATCATGTCATTGGGTCCCATCACTTCATGGGAAATAGATGGGGAAACAGTGAAAACAGTGGCTGACTTTATTTTTCTGGGCTCTAAAATCAATGCAGATGGTTATTGCAGCCATGAAATTAAAAGACACTTACTCCTTGGAAGGAAAGATATGACCAACCTAGACAGCATATTGAAAAGCAGAGACATTACTTTGCCAACAAAGGTCCGTCTAGTCAAGGCTATGGTTTTTCCAGTGGTCATGTATGGATGGGAAAGTTGGACTATAAAGAAGGCTGAGTGCAGAAGAATTGATGCTTTTGAACTGTGGTGTTGGAGAAGACTCTTGAGAGTCCCTTGGACTGCAAGGAGATCCAACCAGTCCATTCTAAAGGAGACCAGTCCTGGGTGTTCATTGGAAGGACTGATGTTGAAGCTGAAACTCCAATACTTTGGCCACCTGATGCAAAGAGCTGACTCATTTGAAAAGATCCTGATGCTGGGAAAGATTGAGGGCAGGAAGAGAAGGGGACAACAGAGGATGAGATGCTTGGATGGCATCACCGACTCAATGGACATGGGTTTGGGTGGACTCTGGGAGTTGGTGATAGACAGGGAAACCTGGCGTGCTGCGGTTCATGGGGTCACAAAGAGTCGGACATGACTGAGTGACTGAACTGAACTGAACTGAACTGAGTCAAGGTCAAGTACATCATTAAAAACAAGGTTATACAAATATAATGACTACAAATAAAGTATAGTACATTATATTCAGGTATGAAAATCACCCTAAGGTCTCCCCAGGACCATACTTCCATCCAAGGACTCTCCAAAATTTGGACCCAAGGAATCATAATGAACTTGGAATTGGACTAGTTATAGGAATAGCCTGCAAAAACATTTTTGAAAGCCTAAACTGATAACAAAGCATCACATAACAAAGCAAAATTTGACAGACTTACTAGAAAAAAACGGCAAATCCACAGTTACTATTGGAGATTTTCATCCATTTCTCTCAGAAGCTGATCAATCAAGCAGAAAATTAATAAAGATATAGATTTAAACAATCCAATTAACATCTTTAATGTGATGATCAACTCTAGAATCCTGCGCCCAACAATTAGAAAATACACAATATTTTTAAGCACATATCATATTTATAAGGATTGATTTTTACATACTGGACCATAAAGCAAGCCTTAACCAAAGGATCAATATCATATAGATTGTGTTCTCTGAACACAATGTGGTGGGAAATTGACAGCAACAAACTTTTAGAAAACTCAATACAGTCAGAAAAACCTCAAACTTCTATATTACTTGTGAATCAAAAAAATCATATCAGAAGCTAGTAAACACAGAAAAAAGTATTACAGCCTGTAGAATACAGTTAAAACAATACTTAGAAATATATGTATGGTTTTTCATGCTTATATTAAGAAAAGAAGATTCAAGTCAAGATATTTGGAAAAGAACAACATGTAAACAAAAATAAATTAGAAGGAAAATAAAATTAGGTAAAAAGCAGAAATTAATACAATAAATAACAAAGACACAATAGAGAGAATCAACAAACGCAGATTTTTTGAACACTATTAATATAGGTAAACTTTTGGCAAGACTGGTGTAAAAAAGGCATGAACAAACTATATCAGGAAGGAGAAAATAGATATAAGTACAAACATAACAGATATTAAAATATAAAGTTTATGTTAATAAATTTGAGAATCTTGACAACATGGGTAGTTTTTAGGAAAAGCTTAACACACAAAACTGACTCATGAAGATAGAAAACCTGAATAGATATACACATTAAAGAAATTGGGTTATTAATTTAAGCATATCTATAAACTACATATACATACACACCCACACAAAGAAGCCTAAGTGGTTTTACACATAAATTCTACCTCAGAAAATCCCACTCTTTAAAAAAAAAATTATTTATTTATTTTTGATTACCCTGGGTCTTCGTTGCTGTGATGTCTTTCTGTGGTTGCAATGAGCGGGGACTTCTCTTTGTTGCAGTGCATGGGCTTCTCACTGTGGTCCCTTCTCTTGTCACGGAGCATGCACGGGCTCTAGAGTACAAGGGCTTCAGTAGTTGCAACTCATGGGCCTCATAGCAGGTGTGCTTCAGTAGTTGTGGCTTATGGGCTCTAGAGTATGAGCTCAGAAATTGTGGTGCATGGGCCTAGTTACTCCATGGCATGTGGGATCTTCCTGGATCAGAGATCAAACCCATGTCTCCTGCATTGGCAGACAGATTCTTTACCAATGAGCCACCAGGGAAGCCCCAGAAAATCCCACTCTTAGACTCGGCTCTTTCAGACATTATAAAAAGAAGGTATATACTTCAGCTCATTTTCTCAGGTTGGTATAACTTCCATAACAAAACAAGACAAGGATTGTATAACACAGAAAATTAGATCAAGTTATGTTGTAAATATAGATCCATAAATTCAAAATAAAATACTATCAAACAGAATCTAGCATGCATTAACAATTAAACCTAACAGCATTAAAACCCATTAACTTACCACATTAACAGGTTAAAGGGAAAAATAAGATCATCTAGGTAAATTAAGAAAAAGCGTTTATTAAAATCCAACACATCTAACTACTATGTAGACTAGAAGCAGAGGATAGAAGGTGGACCTCAGATAAACCTGAATTGCCTGCAGGGATATTTCTGGGGGAAAGACATTTGCTTTACTCAGTTGTCTAAGAAAAAAATCAGGGGTTTGTACTGGTTATTTGCACCTGGAGCACTGGCAGGCATATAAAAATATATTCTGGGAATCAGAGCCAAGAGGATCAAAAACCTCCACTAAAAGGGCAAAATTCTTTGTGGTGCTGTTCACAGCTGTATTTTCATGGGAAACTGGGGGACCTGACAAGTCCTAGTTCTATCTAAGAGAATAATACATTATTTCTTGCTTTATAAAATCATCTTTGTAAGTTTTCTTCTCATTTGCCATTAAACCTGATATCTCTATGTCTATTAGTGTCTTTCTGTTAATCATATTAGGCTTCCCTGGTGGCTCAGATGGTAGAAGAATCTGCCTTCAATGCAGGAGACCAGGGTTTGATCCCTGGGTCAGGAAGATATCCTGGAGAAGGGAATGGCAATCCACTCCAGTATTCTTGCCTGCAGAATTCCATGGACAGAGGAATTCTGTTAATCATATTATGGTTTCATTATGACAGCAATGCAGAAGGTACTTCTGTCTACCAGAAACCTGTAGTAAACATCATACCTTGTGATGAAACACTGAAAGCATTCCCTTGAAAAATAAAGACTAAGGGTAACTTGTCTGCTATAACTGCTTCTCTTCTCTTTACCACTGTATTGAAAGTCTTAGCTAGCACATTAAAAAAAAACAACTGAAGTTTATGTATAGATAATGTAGTTATATGGGCTTCCCCGGGGCACTGGTGGTCAAGAACCCACCTGCCAATGCAGGAGACATAAGAGATGCTGGTTCAATCCATGGTCAGAAAGATCCCCTAGAGAAGGGAATGGCAACCCACTCCAGTTTTCTTGCCTGGAGAATCCCATGGACAGAGGAGCCTGGCAGGCTACAGTCTATGGGATTGCAAGCAGTTAGACATGACTGAAGCAACTTAGCACACACCCACACACAATGTAGTTATACGGGCTTCCCAGGATGGCGCTAGTGGTAAAGAATCCGCTGGCCAGTGCAGGAGACATTAGAGACGCAGGTTGGATCCCTGGGCAGGGAAGATCCCCTCGAGTAGGAAATGGCAACCCACTTCAGTATTCTTGCCTGGGAAATCCCATACACAGAGGAGCCTGGCGAGCTACAGTCCATGGGGTTGCAAAGCCTTGGACATGACCGAGCAACTGAGCAGGCAAGCACGCAATGTAGTTATATATTTAGAGAAAGGGAAAATCTACAGGAAAAAATTATTAGAACAAAAACAGTTCAGCAAAGTTGGCATACATAAGGTTACTATACAAAAATTACAATCTTATAAACCAACAACAGTTATAAAACACTTTAAAATAGATATACCTATGATAGCAACAAAAATATTAGGTATAAAGGACTGACTCTAACAAAAGATGACCTTTATGGATTATCAAAATGTATTGGAAGCAATAAAGAATATGAGCTAGGGGCCTTGTCTATTTACTAACCTATAGAGAAGTATTTCGGAGAAGGCAATGGCACCCCACTCCAGTACTCTTGCCTGGAAAATCCCATGGATGGAGGAGCCTGGTAGGCTGCAGTCCATGGGGTCGCTGAGAGTCGGACATGACTGAGTGACTTCACTTTCACTTTTCACTTTCATGCACTGGAGAAGGAAATGGCAACCCACTCCAGTGTTCTTGCCTGGAGAATCCCAGGGACGGGGGAGCCTGGTGGGCTGCCAGACGTCTATGGGGTTGCACAGAGTCGGACACGACTGAAGCGACTTAGCAGCAGCAGAGAAGTATTTTAATGTTTTAACATTGATACAGACTTGCTGATGTAAACTACTGAAAATAACCCTCGTTTATCATCTTTACAAGTGGAAAACTTCAATATCATAACATTGTTGATTTTTCCCAAATTAATCTATAAACTTAATAAAATTTCAATCAAAACTGTCAAAGTTTTTCATGAAACATAACAAGCTGATTTTAAAATTTGTATGGGGGAGCACAAGGCTGAGACAATTTTAAAGAATTCAATTTTAAAGAAAAAATAGGTAGGTAACTAACCCTGTCAGGAGGCTTCCCTGGTAACTCAGCTGGTATAGAATCCACCTGCAATACAGAAGACCCCTGTTTGATTCCTGGATCTGGAAGATCCCCTAGAGAAGGGATAGGCTTCTTCCAGTATTCATGAATTAATATGGCACCCCACTCCAGTACTCTTGCCTGGAAAATCCCATGGGCAGCAGAATCTGGTAGGCTGCAGTCCATGGGGTCGTTAAGAGTCGGACTCGACTGAGCAACTTCACTTTCACTTTTCATTTCATGCATTGGAGAAGGAAATGGCAACCCACTCCAGTACTCTTGCCTGGAGAATCCCAGGGATGGAGGAGCCTGGTTGGCTTCCATCTATGGGATCGCACAGAGTCGGACATGACTGAAGTGACTTAGCAGCAGCAGCAGCAGCAGAGTTTATAAAGAATGTCTCCAAATCAATAAGGAAAAGACAACCCAATCAAAAATGAGTAAAGGATATGAAATGGCAATTTGCAGAAAAGGGATCTAGGGGCTTCCCTGGTGGCTCAGTGGTAAAGAATCTGCCTGCCAATGCAGGAGACACAGGTTCAATCCCTGGTCCTGGAAGATCCCACATGCCTTGAAGCAACTAAGTCCATGTACCACAGCTGTTGAGCCTGTGCTCTAGAGCCCGGGAACCACAACAACTGAGCCCACCGCTGCAGCTATTGAAGCCCATGTGCCCAAGAGCCCGTGCTCTTCCACAACAAGAGATGTCACCACAATGAGATGTCTTAACACTGCAAAGAAGAGTAGCCTCTGCTCACTGCAACTAGAGAGAAGCCTGCATAGCAACAAAGACCCAGCACAGGGATCTTCAGTAACATGAAAGATGCACCACCTTAGTAGTGGGACATAGGTTTTACTGCTTGCGATAGAGACCTAAAGTAACAGTGGCATTAAAAACGTTAATAGTCTAAGGCTGATATGGTGGCTATATTGTGTGTAGTCATCAAAGCTGTTAGGTCACTCTTTGGTCAGAGATCTCGGTCTTTTTATTTTGTTATTCTGCCATCCTTCATATGTTGTCCTTATCTGTGTGGTTCAAGATGGTTTAACAACACATCTGCATTTCAGTGAGTGGAAAGTGAGAAAGGGAAGGGGCAGGCATATTGGACACAACTTAGATGATGCCCAAATCATTTCTCATAAACCACATACCCTCACTTTACTGCAAGAACCCTGGGAAACATAGTCAGTCTTCATTCTGGATGGTCCTTTGTCCAGCTAATAATTGGATTTTCTATCACTGTGGTAGAAGGGAAGAAGTTTGGGAAGCAGTCTCTACCACAACAGGTAAACAAAGTATTTTACACTCATTTGATTGGGAAAAAAAAAATTAAACTTTTGAGAACAAGTGTTGGCAATGATATGGTACAAAGCAAATTCTTATATGCTGAGAGTAGAGCATATGGTCAGTTTGTAAAAACAACTTGTAATATTGATGATGTGCATATTCTCTGAGGTAGCAAGTCTGTTTGGGGGATATACTGAAAGAAACCTCTCCCACATGGGCACAAGTGGATGGTTACAAGAATGAGATCAATATTATTTAAATTATCAAAATAATTGGAAGTTTTAAAATGCCCAACAAGAGAATGAATCAATTGTGATCCATTGTATATGTAGTCATACAATAGAATTGTATACAACAGTGAAAGTAAATGAAGTAGAACTACCTGTATCAAAAAAGAAAAAGAACTACATGTATCATCATTAGATGAATCTTAAAAATATAATCTTAAGGCACAGAAGCAATTTGTGAAAGGATATCTGCAATCTGACACTATTTAATAAAGTTTTTAAACTATGTACTGTTTGAAATACATATGCTGTATTTGGGGGGACCTGACAAATAGCATCCCTTTTTCCTGCCCAGTTTCTGAATCAGTTGAGAAATCACATAGGAGTTAGCAGATGAAAACCAAAACATGAACTTCATGACCCATAAAGGATAGATTGAAGACTGTGGCCTTCATATTAAATGAGAACTGAAATGGTCTTGATAACTGTTGCCAGTCTAAACTTTGTTCACCTGTGGGAAAATTTGAAGGGTAAACTCACATCTCCTCAGCCCCCCAGTCCGTTGGCTCCCTCGAATCTGATAAGCGAGGGAAGGAAAAAGAGAGTAAATCTCACCTCAGGACATATTATTTTATATACTCTCTTTAGTCCAGAACCCTGAATCAACAACTATCACTCAGCAGCCAGGGACGGGGCAAGGATCAAGGAGGGTTTAAGGAAAATCTCTCCTAAAGGAAACTAAAGAAATGAATGAGAAGTATCCTAACACTTATAACCGTCTCATGGGGATGGTAAGAACCAGATTTGACCTAGTTACTATTCCTAAGCCCTGTCTAACTCCCCAGGGACTGTAGCCCTCCAGGTTCTTCTGTCCATTTACCTATTCACAAAGAATTTAATTTTTAGGAGCATTACAACCAAATGATGGCCACTTGCATGGAGTCAAAAGTTAAGTCTTTGGTGGACATATATGATATCCTGTACATTCCAATAGCATCCTATCAACCCCAAATAGACACACATTAGGGCTTTTCTATAACTAGTGAAAATATAATCCAGTGCTGGAGAGTGTCTAGTTAGATGTTCATTCTCATTCTTAGTTAACAGCGGTGAAATTAAGACCATCCCACCTTTCTGAAAAACAGCTTAGCAGAAGGTGTCAAAAGCTTTAGAAATATAGAATTCCACTTCTAGGGCTCTGGCCTAAAGAAGTTATCTGAAATGCCAATAAAGATTTGGGCACAAAATGCTCATTGTAGCATGTAGCTTCACGTAAAACATCCTCCTCTTCTTTTAACTGATGCTATAATCTAAATATTCAATTATACAGGAAGAGTCAAATCATTTATGGGTTATTATGCCATAAAGTAATGTTTTACAATTATTTTTGAAAAACCTTGTGAAATAAGAAAGTTATAATTTAATATAGAATTTGTATATGTATATTGTGTATAAACTGTATATTTGCTGTACTTATGGTTTCAACTATATGCATAAAAAATGACCATCTTTTAAATGATACAATTATGCATGTTTTTATTCTTTATATTTTTTAGTATTTAAGGAAATATATAATAAAAACTTTATATTTTAAAAAGAATCTCCTTGAAAAATAACTATACTATCATGTAATATTTAAAGCTCATTCCACATATATTTTCTGTCTTTTCAGTTCTAATTTTCACATAAAATGCATTAGATTATCCAACAATTAAAATATATTTAAACAGTAACACTGCTTAAAAGCTCCCTTTTATCACACCATTCAGAAATTCTGGTTTCCTTTTAAAGGAAATTATTCTTCAAGTGATGAATTTCATATTTAATTTATAGCCTTCATTATCAATTTTGCCATCCTCATCCAATTAAAACTTTTATCGGGCCCTTTGCTAAATAGACCTTTAAATTTTTTATGACACAGATTGATTGCCTAATGCAGTGTTTCTCAGTCATGTATTTATTTATTATCTTTCTTTGAGGCACACAGGCTTCACTCTAGTTGTGGCACAGGCTCAGTAGTAGCAGCATATAGGCTTCTTTGCCCTGTGGCATATGGGATCCTAGTTCCCCGAACAGGGATCAAACCCACGTTCCTTGCTTTGGAAGGTAGACTGCTAATCATTGGACCACCAGGGAAGTCCCCTCAATCATTTTTTGTCATCACCTCCCTTCAGAGCCTTTTTAGACATTTTTTCATAGTTGCCCCCATCCCATAAAATTTTAATATATGTTTATGTGTATATTCATGGTTTATATCTAAAAAAATGTAAATTTTTTCACTCTCCTAAGAACTAATTTTCACCCCTTTGGTGGTGATACTGCCTTCCTTAAAAATGTATGGCCTAGAGAAACATTTTGGGAAAATGTTATTTTAACTCTTACAATGAGTCTCAAGCCCACGTGTTTTGTTTTTATAGCTGCCTGCCTCTCAAACATCACATGGTGATCACTCCAACATTACTGCTGTGGGGAGAGAAAGACGCATTTATGGAGGTTGAGATGGCTGAAGTCACAAAGATTTATGTTAAAAACTATTTCAGGCTGACTATTTTGTCAGAAACCAGTCATTGGCTCCAACAAGAACAACCTGACATCGTGAACAAATTGATATGGACATTTCTAAAAGAAGAAACACGAAGAAAAGATTGACTTTTTCTATGAGGAATCTATAATGGAATCTCCAAATAATTTTTTTAAATTGTTCAACTTCTTTAAGCTTCATTAGGAAAAAATTGTTTTAATGTGCTTGTATCCTGACAAATGATATTGAAAAAAATCTGAGAATGTGTGAACTTGTAACATAATGTTGATTTTCTTTTGTTGTATTTTGCACAGAAAAGCATTTGCCTTAAAATGTATACACTTGGACAAAAAGGAAGTTGGAGAAAGTGGCTCAATTTTGTTTTTTTTTGCATTCTTTACCTTGTTAATATATGGTGCCTTTTACAAATGTATATTAAAGATTAGCTGTGCCATATTAAAAGGCAAACGTGCAATGGTATAAATTTTCATTTTATTGTTCAAAAGTTCTTTTTACTATTTTTTAACCATTAAAAAATTCTGTTATCAAATATCTTGGATTTATAGTATATTTATTAGTTTGAAAGCAAATATGACAAGGTGAATGTGCATCTTAAAATAGGCCATAAATACTACTTACACTGGGAAGAGTAACAAGAGAGGATATGAAGATTCTTATATTTACATACATAGTTATTAAACATTATAGGGAAGCAAGTCCATTAAATTATTTGCCTTAATTCTCTAGCTAAATGGGTGAGAGATTAGGAAAAGGATGAAAATATCCTTCTGCCCCATTTAAAGCAAGAAGAAATGAATACTATACTTCCTGTATGCACTAGAATCTCAGCTCCACAGGGCAGAGACTTTTGTTTCATTAACTGACACAATATCCAGCATCTAGAATAAGAGCCTGATTCTTTGAGTGAACTCAAATATTTGCTAAATGAATAAATAAATTATCTGATACACTGTTAGGCACTGTGGGGAAAATATGAAAAAAAAGTAACATCATAATATTGATCTTTCCCTTAAGAAGTATACACAGAATGCATGTGTGCATGCTAAGTTGCTTTAGTCATGTCTAACTCTTTGTGACCCTATGGACTGTGGCCCACCAGGCTCCTCTGTCCATGGGATTCTCCAGGCAAGAATACTGGAGTGGACTGCCATGCCCTCCTTCAGGGGATCTCCTTGACCCAGGGATCAAACCAGTGTCTCTTATGTTTCCTGCATTGGCAGGTGGGTTCTTTACCACTAACACCACCTGGGAATGCAGTTAAATTAAACAAGTGTTCAAAAGAGTAATGAACAGTACAAATAAGAGTGGGAAAGGATTTCCCTGGTCCAGTGGTTAGGACTTGACCCTTTCACTGCTGGGCCTAGGTTCAATCCCTGGTCGGGGAACTAAGATCCCACAAGGGTGTGGCCAAAAAAAAAAAAAAAAAAGGGAAGAATTACAAAATAGAGGATGATGCCAACTTAAGAGATTACTACTCATTCTCTTGGGCTGCTCTCATTTGGAATGGGAGACAGTAACAATGCCAATTCATGGCTTTTTAGAGTCTACAACTGTGTTCCTAATGTTTCCCTCACTAAGCATAGTTCTGAGAAGTGACAGAAGTGGAATGTCTTTAAATATTCTTATTATCGTATCCTAGCAACATGTGTTTACCAGTGAAAGCCCAGTTTTCTATATACACTGTGGTATATGAGGTATTTCTACCTCCTAACATTGCAAGGTAGGGAGTATCACCACTTTAGAGATGTAAAAATGAGACTGATCACTGCCTACAGCATAAGAGTCAGAACCAGGATCTGACCTAGATCCGTTTGGTTGTAAAGTCCATAATCTTTCCACTTAGATCACTTTCTGTTTAACAGTCTTTGGTATCCATACTGCTTTTCCTATTTTATGGGTAACCTGGTATATTCTAATAATTAGAAACATCTTTCAGAAACCTACAATTTGACTTTGAATTCTGAAGGAATTTAAATTAGCAAATAGCAAACAGGAATATTTGATATAGCAGATGCTACAGAGAGCCTGTTTCAACCAACTTTGATTATGCTTCCCTCTTGATCATTTTCAAAGGGCAGCAACTAAGGAACAAGACTTTATTGACTATGTGTTGTGACACAATAAAGTAATCCTGACTTATTTTAACGAAAACCTGTTTCTGACAAATGTGATTTTAAGGTTTCTTGTTGTTGTTACTTATGTCACTTTGGAACGCTGACCGGTTCATCTGGACTAATATTAAGAATATGGGTCAAAACGTGCCATGACTGATCCTGGCCTATGATAATGGTGTTTTCTAATTTTCATTGTATGTTTCCATAGAAGAGTGCTTGCAACAGATATAAAGCCTCAAGGGTGCCATCAGTTAAACATAGTATAAAGAGACAGTCCAAAAAAAAAAAAGAGAGAGAGAAACAGTCCTGTCTCTGCAGAAATCAATTTGTAGGAAGAGTAAATAAATTTGACTTACCAATTGCCAAAGCATCTCACAGTAAGCAAACTTGACTGGTAAAGGCATTTAAATTAAAAAAGTTGTGATTAACAAATATTCATCTATTTGATAGATCCTTAGTAGGTATATAATAGACAACAGAAGTTGTTATGTGAAAATAATTTACTAAGCATATATGTCAAAAGGAGGCCATTTACAAAAAAGCAGAAAAGATTGTACTGTTGACATGGTTCTAATTCTACTGTTACATCATTTACCATTTTTGATTCTTCTGATTTTAAAGGTAATACATCATTTCCTATTAACTCACAATTGCCTCAAAGCGTTCCAATTATGTGCAAACAAAGAGCACTTAAATATAGGGAAGGGGTGCACTCCGGGGGCTGCCCCCAGATCCAAGCTACAGGCACCCTGAGACCGGAAAAGTTGGCCTCATGGCACAGCCCACTTTGGACTTCGAGCCTGGGAAGTTGGACTCGGAGCCTGCGATGTTGAGCTCCAGGTCTCCGCCCTCGGACCCCGAGTCTGCGGTGTTGAGCTCCACTTCTCCGCCGTTGGACTCGGAGCCTGCGATGTTGAGCTCCACGTCTCCGCCGTTGGACTCTGAGCCTGCGGTGGTGGACCCCAAGGCTGCGTTGGAATCCGCTTTCAGCCGAGAGATGAACAAGTCCCTGTTCCCGCCGGCAGTGGAAAACCCCTTCGTGCAGCACACGCATATCAGCGCGTGGCGCTGGGCCTACATCGTCCTCATGGGGACCGTGTTGGTGCCCGTGCGGGTGTCCTGCATTGCCTTCCTCTTCATCTTCCTCTGGCCCGTGGCTGCGCTTTCCACCATAGGCCGTCGTGCTCAACCAACCAAGCCGGCCAAGAACTGGAGAAGACTGGCGCAACCAACTTTAAAGTTCTTGTTTCAGGTGACTTTTTTTTTAGCAGGGTTCCTGGTTAAAGTGAAAGGGAAAAAAGCCACCCGAGATGAAGCCCGCATCTTCGTGGCAGCCCCGCACTCCAGTTTCTTTGATGCGATCGCCTGTGTCGTGGCAGGGTTACCCTCAGTGGTCTCTGAGAGTCAGAACGTGAATATCCCGGTGGCTGGGAAATTCCTATTGTCGACGCAGCCGGTGCTTGTGACCCGAGATGACCCCAATTCCAGGAAGACCACCCGGGAGGAAATCCTGAAGCGAGTGACATCTAACAGACAGTGGCCACAGATCCTGATTTTCCCAGAAGGAGTGTGCACCAACCGCAGCTGTCTGGTCACTTTTAAACTAGGGGCCTTCTCTCCAGGGGTGCCTGTGCAGCCCGTGCTGCTCAGGTACCCAAACCCCCTGGACACGGTGACCTGGACCTGGCAGGGGTTTACGGGCTTCCAGGCCTGTATGTTGACCCTGAGTCAACCATTCACCAGGGTAGAAGTTGAGTTTATGCCTGTTTATATTCCAAACGTCCAAGAGAAAAAAGACCCTGTCCTTTTTGCCAATACAGTGAGGATCATCATGGCCAATGCTCTTGGGGTGCCCGTGACAGACCACACTTACGAAGACTGCAGACTGATGATTTCTGCAGGTAACCTTCAACTACCTATGGAAGCTGGTTTGGTGGAATTTACAAAAATTAGCCAGAATTTAAAGTTAGATTGGGATAATATTCATCAGTGCTTGGATAAATATGCTGACATTGCAGTTGCCTCCAAAGGAGGGAAGATAGGAATTGAGGAATTTGCAAATTATTTGAAACTCCCAATTTCAAAGCCCTTGCAACAACTTTTTGCCCTCTTTGACAGGAACAACGATGGCACCATAGACTTCAGAGAGTATGTGATAGGTCTGACCGTCCTATGCAATCCTGTCAACACTGAAAAGATTCTGCAAATGTCATTTAAGCTTTTTGATCTTGATAAAGATGGTTTCATAACTGAACAGGAATTAGCTGCTATACTTCGGGCAGCTTTTGGAGTACCAGATCTTGATGTTTCCACACTCTTTCGGGAGATAGCTGGACCAAACTCAGACCGCATTTCATACAGGACCTTTAAGAAATTTGCCCTGAAGCACCCAGCATATGCCAAGTTATTTAGTTCATACTTAGACCTCCAGGCAGCCTATGTCTATTCATTACCACAACCAGTACAGGCTTGATGATTGCATTCAGATGTTAAAGTCAGCCCTGAAAATGGTGAAAGTAACATCCAAGTTAAAACTATAATTGAAATAAAAATTATCCTTTGAGGAAAAATACAATGGTTTTTATTCTAAGTGGCCTGTACACTTAATTATGATATTTAAAGTTTACTTAAGGAATATATATTTCAATTTGATTTTATAGTACGTAATTTTCTTCTTAAGATAGTAAGTTTGTTTCAGTGTGGTCTAAAGGTAGAAAAATAAAAAATCTCCTTATAACTTTGTTCACTCAGCATGGTGCCTTTATTAATCTACTTCAAGTAAGTAAAATAAGTAAATAAGTAAAAATGAAGTGTCTTCTTTTGCTAAAGTAAAGCCAGAGGAACATTATAGCCCACCACCTCTCCCTCATTGTTGCAGAGAAAATATCTCATTAAGAGCTCTATTAGCAATAAATACATTCTTGCCATCATTATTCTCTCCAAAAAAGATTGGATCTGCTGCATAAAGCCTTCTTTGCTCTTTCTCAGAGTGGCCCAATGCCATATTTTATAAGACAAAATAAAAATAAACATCAGGAAGATACAGTACTGGTAGTACCATTGAAACAGTTATAAATGGCATAGCTGCCTGAACTTTTTATTTATTTATTTTTAAGCTATGAAAGTGATTATTGAGAATGTGAAAAGATATCACAAAAGACTGCAATATCTGGAAAGCTAACTAATAGACATCAGATCAGATCAGATCAGTCGCTCAGTTGTGTCCGATTCTTTGTGACCCCATGAATCCCAGCATGCCAGGCCTCCCTGTCCATCACCAACTCCCGGAGTTCACTCAGACTCATGTCCATTGAGTCGGTGATGCCATCCAGATATCTCATCCTCTGTCATCCCCTTCTCCTCCTGCCCCCAATCCCTCCCAGCATCTCAGTCTTTTCCAATGAGTCAACTCTTCGCATGAGGTGGCCAAAGTACTGGAGTTTCAGCTTTAGCATCGTTCCTTCCAAAGAAATCCCAGGGCTGATCTCCTTCAGAATGGACTGGTTGGATCTCCTTGCAGTCCAAGGGACTCTCAAGAGTCTTCTCCAACACCATAGTTCAAAAACATCAATTCTTCGGTGCTCAGCCTTCTTCACAGTCCAACTCTCACATCCATACATGACCACAGGAAAAACCATAGCCTTGACTAGACGAACCTTTGTTGGCAAAGTAATGTCTCTGCTTTTTAATATGCTATCTAGGTTGGTCATAACTTTCCTTCCAAGGAGTAAGCATCTTTTAATTTCATGGCTTCAGTCACTATCTGTAGTGATTTTGGAGCCCAAAAAAATAAAGTCTGACACTGTTTCCACTGTTTCCCCATCTATTTCCCATGAAGTGGTGGGACCGGATGCCATGATCTTTGTTTTCTGAATGTTGAGCTTTTAGCCAACTTTTTCACTCTCCACTTTCACTGTCATCAAGAGGCTTTTTAGTTCCTCTTCACTTTCTGCCACAAGGATGATGTCATCTGCATATCTGAGGTTATTGATATTTCTCCCAGCAGTCTTGATTCCAGTTTGTGTTTCTTCCAGTCCAGCGTTTCTCATGATGTACTCTGCATAGAAGTTAAATAAGCAGGGTGACAATATACAGCCTTGACGTACTCCTTTTCCTATTTGGAACCAGTCTGTTGTTCCATGTCCAGTTCTAACTGTTGCTTCCTGACCTGCATACAAATTTCTCAAGAGGCAGATCAGGTGGTCTGGTATTCCCATCTCTTTCAGAATTTTCCACAGTTTATTGTGATCCACACAGTCAAAGGCTTTGGCATAGTCAATAAAGCAGAAGTAGATGTTTTTCTGGAACTCTCTTGCTTTTTCTATGATCCAGCGGACGTTGGCAATTTGATCTCTGGTTCCTCTGCCTTTTCTAAAACCAGCTTGAACACCAGGAAGTTCACGGTTCACATATTGCTGAAGCCTGGCTTGGAGAATTTTCAGCATTACTTTACTAGCGTGTGAGATGAGTGCAATTGTGTGGTAGTTTGAGCATTCTTTGGCATTGCCTTTCTTTGAGATTGGAATGAAAACTGACCTTCTCCAGTCCTGTGGCCACTGCTGAGTTTTCCACATTTGCTGGCATATTGAGTGCAGCACTTTCACAGCATCATCTTTCAGGATTTGAAATAGTTCAACTGGAATTCCATCATCTCCACTAGCTTTGTTCGTAGTGATGCTTTCTAAGGCCCACTTGACTTCACATTCCAGGATGTCTGGCTCTAGGTCAGTGATCACACCATTGTGATTATCTGGGTCTTGAAGATCTTTTTTGTACAGTTCTTCTGTGTATTCTTGCCATCTCTTCTTAATATCTTCTGCTTCTGTTAGGTCCATACCATTTCTGTCCTTTATTGAGCTCATCTTTGCATGAAATGTTCCTTTGGTATCTCTGATTTTCTTGAAGAGATCCCCAGTCTTTCCCATTCTGTTGTTTTCCTCTATTTCTTTTGTTATAAATACAGAAATTCTGATAAATTCTGTTATGTATGATTCTCAGCAAAAGCAGAAAAGTTTATAGTTGCATGTTCTGCATTACTGAGAATATTCCTTCCATTCTGACTAGGCACTCATGAAAACTGAGGCTTCTGCTTACCTTTTTTGTACTTTCTTCATTATCCACATACTCCCAGCATCCTTTGCTATAAATCTTCACAGAGTGATGTGATCTTGAGCCCTAACCCTTCATGTCACTTTGTAGGACAAATCAGTGTTCTTAGAAGCCATTCCTACACCAGGACAGGGAACTACAACTTATCCAGATGTAGAAGTGATTTTGAACCAATAAATATGCCTTGCTAACTCAAACTACTGTATCCACAACTCAGATTGTGGCTGAATCCCCAAAATGCCTACAGCCACTCAATGCCACCAGATATGAAAGGACATTTGACTAAAGAGAAAGAGTCTTGATCACTTGTAGTCAAAATCTCTTACTTTTGCAAACCTTACAAAAACATACCCAAGTAGACACATTCCTAGGGCTTTGCACCTACTAGAGCTTTGCAAGGGCTTGTGCAAGTGGGGTCCCTAAAGCTTAAATGTTATTAGTTAGCTTCCCAGTATTTCAGAAGAGTAGAAAGAAGAGATAAGAATGGGAGAAAGGTAAGCAGATGGAGAAAGCTTAAGGAAAGGGAAAGAAAAAAATCAGATTTTGAAATAATTTCCATGCAGTTCAGATTTGAGAAAAGAAGATGGATAAGTGGCATTTCATAATCCACACTATTTTAGTCCATTCGGGCTGCTATAACAAAAATACCATAGGCTGGGTGCCTTAAACAACCAAAATGTATTTCTCACAACTCTGGAGGCTGCAAGGTTTAAGATCAGTGCACTGGCAGATTCATTGTCTGGTGACAGCCTGCTTCTTGGTTCATAGATGTCTTCTCACTGTGTACTTACCTGGCCAAAGGGGCAGAGGGAGCTCTCTGAGGTCTCTCTTATTTATTTTTTCTAATTTTTATTTTTGGTTGTGCAGGATAGCTTGTAGAATCTTATTTCCTCTAGAAGTGCTTGAACCAGTGCCCTAGACAGCGAAAGCACATAGTCCTAATCACTGCACCTCTGTGGCATCCCCTGGGCACTAATCACCCTTAGGCAGCCTCTTCCCTTGAGACATAATCATCTCCCCCTGGGGATGATCTCCCCTATCCCCAAATACCATCACATTGGGGATTAAGTTTCCACATATGAATTTTGGGAGGACACAAATATTCATTCTCTAGCAATCACCTAGCTTGATAGTCCCATGAAAATAGTGCATACATATGTAATTAAAATGCAGTAATTTTATTTTAATTTTTATTTATTTGGCTGTACCGAGTGTTAGTTGTGGCATGCAGGATCTTTAACCGTAGCACGTGAACTCTTAAGATGTGGCCTGTGGCATCTAGTTTCCCGACCAGGGATGAAATCTAAGTCGCTTGCAACAGGAGCCAGGAGTCTGCTTAACTACCAGGGAAGTCTCTACAATGATCTTTTTAAATGTACTGGAAATTACTCATTTAAATAAGAGATTTCACTTTAAAAAAGTTACCAAGGTGTATTTTTATTCAAACAATGGTACTATAACTCAAATATTCAGTAAACTTTGAAATTATTTCTAATTAGATAGTGAGCTTTACAAAATATGGGCTTTCCTGATGGCTCAGAGGTAAAGAATCCACCTGCCAATACAGAAGACATAAGAAATGAGGGTTCAATCCCTGGGTCAGGAAGATTCCCTGGAGAAGGAAATGGCAACCCACTCCAGTATTCTTGCCTGGGAAATCCCATGGACAGAGGAGCCTGTTGGGCTGCAGTCCATGGGATGGCAAAAGAGTCGAATACGACTTAGTGACTAACAACATACAAAATATCAGAGTCATTATTTCATTATACTCTACAAAATGTCAAACACAGCTTTATCTAAACTCTCTAACATTTTTTTATTAAAGTATATTTGATATACAATATTATATAAATAACAGGTATATATATAGTGATTCACAATTTTTAAAGGTTATACTCCATGTATAGTTTTTATAAAATATTGGCTATATTCCCTGTGTTGTACAATATATTTTTGTAGCTTATTTTATACATAATAGTATACTCTTAATCCCCTACTCCTATTTGCAACCCCTGTCTCTCTCCCCTATGATAACCACTAGTTTGTTTTCTATCTCTGTAAAAGGTAACACTTAAAATAATCTTTTTATTGTAAAATGCATACAGATTAAAAACTATATCAAACAAATCTGTAGCTAATAATAATTACATGAGTATATTATATATTATAAATATAATCTATTTTAAGATAAACACTGTTGCAGCTAACTCAGATCTGATATTAAAATTTTTCCAGCCTACAAGTTCCTCTATGCCCCCAGTCATAATTACAATCTCTTCCTTCTTCCCCAAATTAGATTATTTTCTTGATTTTTATAGTTTTGCTTCCTGTATCTCTTTACATTTTTATTACCTAAATATGCATACTTTGATACTGTGATGGTAAATTATATATGTTGTGAAATAATAGAAAATATGTATTGGCCTTTGCCCCAGTCCCTAACACAAAGTTTCTAAAAACTCTTATATTTTCCTAAGTGATAAGAGGATTAGGTTTCCCAGGTGGCAGCTAGTGGTAAAGAACCCATCTGCCAATGCAGGAGACATAATAGATGAGGGTTCAGTCCCTGGGTTGGGAAGACTGCCTGGAGGAGGGCATGGAAATCCACTCCAGCATTCTTGCCTGGAGAATCCCACGGACAGAGAAGCCTGATAGGCTAGAGCCCATAGGGTCTCGAAGAGTAGGACACAACTGAAGCAATTTAGCACACGTGCAAGAGCATTAGGAGCATCCTTAGTTTTAATATTTGGTCTTCGATTCCCATTCTTGACATAGGGTTTTTAAATCCCTTGGGATTTTGTGAGTCATAAGAGACTCTTTTGTTCTTTTGAGGTGACTCTTGGGCTTCTGGATGGGGGCTAGTCACCAGAAAGACCAACCCATGATTAGAAGCTTGAAATCTTCACCCCTTCATTCTCTAGAGGGGCTGGAAAGAGAGTTAATGATCAGTCATCTTATGTGATGAAGCCTCCATAAAAAACTTCAAAGCATAGATTTTGGAGAGCTTCTGGGTTGGTGAATACATGGAGGTGCTACCAGAGATGCACAGTCAGAGAGGACATGGAAGCTCTGTGCCCTTCCTATATACCTTGCCTCTTTCCACTGGATGCTTACTTGTATTTTTTATCACATCCTTTTATAATAAACAGGCAAACAGTAAGAAAACTATTCCCCTGGGTTCTGTGAGCTGCTCTAGCAGATTAATTGACCCCAAGAAGAGGATTATGGGAACCTTCTATTTCTAGGTGATTGGTCCGAATCACAGCAACAACCTGGACTTGCAATTGGCATCTGAAGGAGGGAGCAGTCTTGTGGGACTGAACCTTTAACCTGTTGGATCTGATGCTACCTCCACATAGTGTCAGAGTTGAGTTAAATTGTCTGGCATCCAGCTGGTATCACAGAATTGGTTGGTGTGTGTAAAACGCTCCACACATTTGGTGTCAGCAATGTTGCGAATGTGGTGGTAGTGTGAGAGTAAAGGAGAGACACACAAGAAGAGAAGAGTGAATATCTTCTAAACATATGTCTGCTTGGTTAGGCCATGGTACCCATATATCAGTATTTGGTCAGTCATTATTCTAGATGTAAAGGTATTTTTTTAGATGAGATTAACATTTAAGTGAGTAGATTTTGAGTAAAGCATATGACTTTCTATAATATGAGTAGGCCTTTCAGAAAGGATAATTTACATAAGATAATTAAACATTTATTCTGCCTTGGCAGTATGAAATGTATATCTGAATATCCAGTATTTCTAATAGATGAGGGAGAATTCTTCTTTACAAGA
Source organism: Bos indicus x Bos taurus (assembly GCF_003369695.1). NCBI lineage: Eukaryota > Metazoa > Chordata > Mammalia > Artiodactyla > Bovidae > Bos > Bos indicus x Bos taurus. The sequence goes on along the minus strand of NC_040078.1, from coordinate 51,483,004 downwards.
AGATTTCCAGCAAATTTCTATCAAATAAATGTAGAAAGAGTGATAGAATTATAAAATGATTTTACTCCACAGTTAACTGATTAGAGTGAGTCTTCAACAGATAAAACTATCAGATGAAAATTAATGATATATTTTAGCAACATTAAACTGGGGATAACTAAAAATTATGTGCCTTCTGATTTGATTCAAAATGAATTACTTCTTGTAGAAGGCAGAATAATGCCTGCTCCCTCTGCCCCGAAAGATGTCCATGTTCCTAATTCTAGCATCTGTGAATGTGTTAGGTTACATGGCAAAGGGGAATTAAGGTTGCAGATGGAATTAAGGTTGCTAGTTAGGTGGCCTTAAAACAAGGAGATTCTCCTGGATTATCTACTTGGTCCCCAGTAATCACAGCAGTCCTCAAAAGAGGGAGCAGGAAGGAGAAGAAGACTTCAGGATGATGCAATGTAAGGACTCAGCGGGTTAGCTTTGATGATGGAGAAGCAAAGCCAAGCACTGAGGAACATAGGCAGCCTTGAGAAGCTGGAAAAGGCAAGGAAACTCTGCCCTAGGGCCCTCAGTAAAGGATGCAGCCTGGCCCAAGCTGGATTTTAGCCCAGTGAGATCCAAGTGGGACTTCCAACTTATAGTAAAAAATATGTATTGTTTTTAAGCCACAAAGTCCATGGTGATTTGTTAAAGCAGCAATAGAAAACTAATATATCACTTATAAAATTGTTTTTGCTAAAAAGTTGAACTTGAATATAATGAACCAGAGATCAAATTATCAACATTCGCTGGATCATGGACAAAGTGAAAGAGTTCCAGAAAAGTATCTACCTCTGCTTCATTGACTACCTAAAGCCTTTGGCTGTGTGGATCACAACAAACTGTGGAAAATTCTTAAAGACATGGGAATACCAGGCCACCTTACCTGCCTCCTGAGAAACCTATATGCAGGTCATAAGCAACAGTTAGAAGTAGACATGGAACAACTGATTGGTTAAAAATTGGGAAAGGAGTACGTCAAGGCAGTATACTATCACCCTGCTTATTTAACTTATATGCAGAGTGCACTCTCCTGCGTACTCAGTCGGTCAGTCATATCTGACTCTTTGTGATGCTGTGGACTGTAGCCTGCCAGGCTCCTCTGTCCATGGGATTCTCCAGGCAAGAATACTGGAGTGGGTTGTGATGACCTCTTCAGGGGGATCTTCCCAACTCAGAGATCAAACCTGATTCTCTTATGTCTCCTGCATTGGCAGGGGGGTTCTTTACTGCTAGCGCCACCGGGAAGCCTGTATATGCAGAGTACATCATGTGAAATGCCAGGTTGGATGAGTCAACCATAAGCTGAAATCAAGATTGCTGGGAGAAATATCAACAACCTCATATGCAGATGATATACCACTCTAAATGCAGAAAGTGAAGAGGAACTAAAGAAACTCTTGATGAGAGTGAAAGAGGAGAGTGAAAAGGCTGGCTTGAAACTCAACATTAAAAAACTAAGATCATGGCATCTGGTCCCATCACATTATGTCAAATAGAAGAGGGAAAAGTGGAAGCAGTGACAGATTTTATTTTCTTGGCTCTAAAATCATTGCGGATGAGGATGGCAACCATGAAATTCAAAGATGCTTGCTCCTTGAAAAGAAAGATATAAAAACCTAGACAGCATATTAAAAAGCAAAGGCATTACTTGGCTGACAAAGGTTCGAATAGTCAAAGCTATGGTTTTTCCTGTAGTCAGGTATGAATGTGAGAGTTGAACCATAAAGACGGCTGAGCGCCAAAGAATTGATGCTTTCAAATCATAGTGCTGGAGAAGACTCTTGAGAGTAGAGTCCCTTGGACTGCAAGGAGATCAAACCAGTCCATCCTAAAGGAAATCAGTCCTGAATATTCATTGGAAGAACTGATGCTAAAGCTGAAGCTCCAATACTTTGACCACCTAATGGGAAAAACTGACTTATTGGTAAAGTCCCTGATTCTGGGAAACACTGAAGGCAAAAGGAAAAGGGGCAGCAGAAGATGAGATGGTTAAATAATATCATGGACTCAATGGACACGAATCTGAGAAAACTGGGAGACAGTGGAGAACAGAGGAGCCTGGCATGCTACAGTCCATGGGGTTGGAAAGAAGAGACACAACTTAGCAACTGAACAACAACAACAAAAAATAAGCCTCTTATTCATTTTTTACAATTTCCATTTACAGGAAATATATGGGATAAATGAGCATACCAAATGATGCTTGCAGAAAGCAGTCAAATGTAAAATGTGGCATACTCTACAGCTCAAATTGCTTAGGCTTCTGCCACAATGTCAATGTCATGAGGGAAAATACAGGAGAGGGAACTCTTTTAAATTAGAAGAAACTCAGGAGACAAAAGAACCAAATAAAACCCTGTATCTTGTTTGAAAACTGATCCAAACAAATCAACTGTAAAATATAGTTTGTACAATAGTTGGGAAAATTTTACAATGGGCTATATTGTAAATGGAATTATTGTCAATTAATAAGGAATACCATTAGTGGTTTGGTAATATAAGGCAATGGCAACCCACTCCAGTACTCTTGCTTGGAAAATCCCATGGACAGAGGAGCCTGATAGGCTGCAGTCCATGGGGTCTCTAAGAGTCAGATACAACTGAGCGACTTCACTTTCAATTTTCACTTTCATGCATTGGAGAAGGAAATGGCAACCCACTCCAGTGTTCTTGCCTGGAGAATCCCAGGGATGGGGGATCCTGGTGGGGTGCCGTCTATGGGGTTGCATAGGATCAGACACGACTGAAGCAACTTAGCAGCAGCAGTTATACAAGAAAATGTACAGATTTTTTTAAGAGATGCAAACTGAAGTATATAGGAGTAAAATGAAATGATGTTGGGTTTTTACTTGGAAAATTTTTAGAAGAAAGGGAAGAAAGACGGAGAAAGAATGGAAAGAAGAAAGGGACTGAAGGAGAAGGGAGAAGGAGGGAGGAAGGAAAAAAGGAAGGAAGCAATAAAAGATGAAAAAGGAAAGAAAAATTGGTACAGCATATATACCCAAATCTTCATAATTGCTGATTTCTATTTATTTGTTAATAATAGCCACAGCCTTGTCTAACTCAATGAAACTATGAGCCATGCCGTGCAATCCAAGTCTCTGCCCCAACCAGTAATGCTGAAAAAGCTGAAGTTGAACAGTTCTATGAAGACCTACAAGATCTTCTAGAACTAACACCTAAAAAAGATGTCTTTTTCATTATATGGGACTGGAATGCAAAAGTAGGATGTCAAGAGATACCTGGTGTTAACAGGTAAATTTGGCCTTGAGTTACAAAATGAAGCAGGTCAAAGGCTAACAGAGTTTTGCCAAGAGAACGCACTGGTCATTCCAACAACACAAGAAAAGGCTCTACATATGGACATCACCAGATTGTCAATACCAAAATCAGATTGATTATATTCTTTGCAGCCAAAGATGGAGAAGCTCTACACAGTCAGCAAAAACAAGACTGGGAGCTGACTGTGGCTCAGATCATGAAGTCCTTATTGCAAAATTCAGACTTAAATTGAAGACAGTAGGGAAAACCACTAGACCATTCAGGTATGAAGTGAAGTGAAGTTGCTCAGTCGTGTCCGACTCTTTGCAACCCCATGGACTGTAGCCTACCAGGCTCCTCCTCCCATGGGATTTTCCAGGCAATAGTACTGGAGTGGGGTGCCATTTCCTTCTCCAGGAGATCTTCCCGACCCAGGGATCGAACTCGGGTCTCCCACATTGTAGACAGATGCTTTACCATCTGAGCCACCAGGGATGCCCTAAATCAAATCCCTTAGGATTATACAGTGGAAGTGACAGATTCCAGGGATTAGATCTGATAGAGTGCCTGAAGAGCTATGGATGGAGATTCGTGACACTGTACAGGAGGCAGTGATCAAGACCATCCCCAAGAAAAAGAAATGGCAAAAGGCAAGATGGGTGTCTGAGGAGGCCTTATAAATAGCTGTGAAAAGAAGAGATGCCAAAGACAAAGAAGAAAAGAAAAGATATACCCATTTGAATGCAGAGTTCCAAAGAATAGCAAGGAGAGATAAGAAAGACTTCCTCAGTGATCAATGCAAAGAAATAGAGGAAAACAATAGAATGGGAAAGACTAGAGATCTCTTCAAGAAAATCAGAGATAACAAGGGAAAATTTCGTGCAAAGATGGGCACAATAAAGGACAGAAATGGTATGGACCTAAGAGAAGCAGAAGATATTAAGGAGAGGTGGCAAGAATACACAGAAGAACTATACAAAAACCTTTATGACTCAGATAACCACAATGATGTGATCACTCACCTAGAGCCAGACATCCTGCAATGTGAAGTCAAGTGGGCCTTAGGAAGCATCACTACAAACAAAGCTAGTGGAAGTGATGGAATTCCAGTTGAGCTATTTCAAATCCTAAAAGATGATGTTGTGAAAGTGCTGCACTCATTATGCCAGCAAATTTGGAAAACTCAGCAGTGGCCACAGGACTGGAAAAGGTCAGTTTTCATTCCAATCCCAAAGAAGGGCAATGCCAAAGAATGTTCAAACTACCACACAGTTGCACTTATCTCACAAGCTAGCAAAGTAATGCTCAAAATTCTCCAAGCCAGGCTTCAACAGTCCATGAACTGTGAACTTCCAGATATTCAAGCTAGATTTAGAAAAGGCAGAGGAACGAGAGATCAAACTGCCAACATCCATTGGATCATCAAAAAAGCAAGAGAGTTCCAGAAAAACATCTACTTCTGCTTTATTGACTATGCCAAAGCCTTTGACTGTGTGGATCACAACAAACTGTGGAAAATTCTTCAAGAGATGGGAATACCAGATCACCTGACCTGCCTCCTGAGAAATCTGTATGCAGGACAGGAAGCAACAGTTAGAACTGAACACGGAACAACAGACTGGTTCCAAATAGGAAAAGGAGTACATCAAGGCTGTATACTGTCACCCTTCTTATTTAACTTATATGCAGAGTACATCATGCAAAATGCTGAGCTGGGAATATTTCACACTCAGAGAACAGACACCAAGATACAAAATTACAACTGTTTGGACTCCAGACTTGTCCCATCTCCTCCAGAGCAGAGATGGGGAGGAGACAGCTGAAGCAAACAAGCAATTCTGTAAAACAAAGACTTAGAAACCCTAACAAATATGATTAAAATCTAAAATTCTGTTTTGCTTTAAAAAAAAAAACTTTTTTTTTTTTAATATTATCAAAAGGCCTGCTTTAGTGACATGCTAGTCCCACCGGAAAAAAACCCCAATACCCCCTTGTCAGTAACATGCTCAAGTTGACCAGCCAACTCATATTTCCAAACCCCTGTGTGTACAAGTACATGTGTGTCTTTTAAACCTGGGGCTCAGGTGATGGCTACTGCTATCATGGGCTTCCACCTGTTAACCAACCAACGTCAGCCTCCCAGAAGGGCAAGCAGGGCAGAGAGAAGCCCTCAAGTGGTCGTGAGGGAATATCAGCCCCAAACAGCCAACTCTTCCAGCACAGCCTCTCCCATCCCCACGCCCACTCAAAAGGAGATCCTTATTTCTAACCTAATAATGTGAAATATTCCCTTCCTTTGTTAAGATTCCTGAGGAGTTACTATTTTTTTTTTCTTTTATAATAAAAACAAACCCCACCTTTGTCCTTAAAAAAAAAAAAAAAAAAAAAAAAATGCTGAGCTGGATGAAGCACAAGCTGGAATCAAGATTGCCGGGAGAAATATCAATAACCTCAGATATGCAGATGATACCACCCTTAGGGCCGAAAGTGAAGAACTAAAGAGCCTCTCTAAAGAGTCTCTTGATGAAAGTGAAACAGGAAAGTGAAAAGTTGGCTTAAAACTCAACATTCAGAAAACTAAGATCATGGCATCCATGATGGGCGGTCGATCCCAAGTGATCTGATGGACGATCTGAAGTGATTGTCCCATCACTTCTTGGTAAATAGATGGGGAAATAATGGAAACAGTGAGAGACTTTTTTTGAGGGGATCCCCAAAATCACTGCAGATGGTGACTGCAGCCATGAAATTAAAAGACGCTTGCTCCTTGGAAGAAAAGCTATGACCAAGCTAGACAATGTATCAAAAAGCAGAGACATTACTTTGCCAACAAAGGTCGGTGTAGTAAAGGTTATGGTTTTTCCAGTAGTCATGTATGGATGTGAGAGTTGGACTAAAGAAAGCTGAGCACCAAAGATTTGATGCTTTTGAACTGTGGTGTTGGAGAAGACTCTTGAGAGTCCCTTGGACAGCAAGGAAATCCAACCAGTCCATCCTAAAGGAAATCAGTCCTGAATATTCATTGGAAGGACTGACGTTGAAGGTGAATACTTTGGCCACCTGATGGGAAGAACTGACTCACTGGAAAAGACCGTGATGCTGGGAAAGATTTAAGGCAGGAGGAAACGGGACAACAGAGGATGAGATGGTTGGATGGCATCACCAACTCAATGGACATGAATTTAAGTAAGCTCTGGGAGTTGGTGATGGACCAGGAACCCTGTCGTGCTGCAGTCGATGGGGCCGCAAGTAGATGGACGTGACTGAGCAACTGAACTGAACTGAACTGAACTGAACTGATTTGTTTGTTTGAAATACTTCATAGAAAAACATTTTTAAAGAAAGAAAAAACACTTTCAAGAGAATTGCTTTTCATGAAATCATAGTGCTTGGAGTGCTTTTTTGCCTTCCAAGGCAATTTTACCACATGAGGATCACAATTAAGGCCAACCCTAAATAAAATTATGAGTTTAGTACTGTTTACACTCAGAGCTCCTGTTACAGTAGGACTTTCTAGTGTTCCTGATCATAAAGCCTCTGAGGGAAAAATTTTGATAATTTCACTCCTATTAAGATATGAATGACTGCATTTGTAAATATATTAAAATAAGAATAATATTTTAAATAAAAAATTTCAGATTGTGGAATACATAGCACCATTAACACTATTTTTGTTTTGTTTTGAAAGAGGGTACTTTTTCTTGAATTACTTCACAAACTTGACTAAGCTGCCTAAGGCAGTTTAAGAGAATTAAATTTACATGGACCAGAAACCATGTGTTTATCCATTCCCAACCAGAGAGTAGACTAATTTTAGCTTCATCAGCATATAAAGGGGCATGGTAGAGATGTTAGGGGACTTTGAACAGAAAGGATCTGATGCTGAACTGCCTGGTTTTAATACCTGTACCACCCATACTGGCTGTGTGACCTGGGCTAAGTTACTTAGCATCTCATGCCTCAACTTCCTCATTCCATCTGTAATGGGGCTCATAGCAGTACCAACATAAACAATGGTTGTAAAAATTAGTTGAGTTAATACATAGAAAGCAGGTAGAGCAGTCTTCTCACCTAAAAAGCACTCAATAAACATCAACCTATTATCTCTGACACTCCTTTCTACAGGAATAATTAAGAATCAATTAGCCACTATGTTTTTCAGAAATAAGGTGTCTGAATAATTTAGGTCATTATTCTGAGAAATGGCTACTTCTTGGCTAATATTATGGTACAAGATCCATGTATTTTCCAAGCAATTAGTACCAACTTGTTATTACTTGTTACCTTGTGCAGTTTCTGAATGAAGCACAAAGATTGAAACTTCTTCCTTAGAAAGAAGTAATCAAATAAAAAAATACCAAAAGACTTTTAAAGTGATTTCGATTTAGCTCTTTTCTTCACTCCAAAATATTCAAAACTCTGTAGCTCATCAATCCACCCACTTCCCCGTGAAATTCAAGGCTCTGCTCCTACAATCTTCCTTTTCCCACCTCATACAATTTTACAGGTTTATACGCAAACCTCTGCAATATTACTGACCATTGCTCAGCTAAAGTTCAAGGGCAGTTTATATGAGCCACTCCCTGGATTAGAAGGGAAAGGAGTCTTCTAGAAGCTGTATACACCCTTTGCAGGGAGCTCAGGAGTGTTGTAACTCCTGTTGATTTTACGAAGTTCCTTCCTCAACACACTTGTGACCCCGTGGACGGTAGCCCGCCAGGCTCCTCTGTTCATGGAATTCTCCAGGCAAGAATATTGGAGTGGGTTGCCATTTCCTTTTCCAAGGGATCTTCCCAACCCAGGGATCGAACCCTAGGTCTCCTACATTGCAGGCAGACTCTTTACCGACTAAGCCACCAGGGAAGGCTTCCTCAACACTCACACCCCCAATTTTTCTTGCCCAAAGCGGGTAAATGACGGAGTGTGACTCGCCGCAGGAAACGGCCAGTGAACTTGTCTTTCCTGGGGGAAAAAAGTGCTGACACATCCAGGAAGATAAAGTGCTGAGAGACTGCACTGGCTGATTTTAACGCTGCTCTCAATAAAGCATTCATTTACCCGACTGGTTAGCACCAACCAGAAAGCAGAGGGACAGGGATAAACAGCAGAACCGGCGAGTCCCGAAGAACAGTTCCCTCCCTGGGCAATAGGGGTCGTACTGCCTGCTGGCGGAGGTAAACAGAGCTACCGCGCCTGCGCACACCCTCCCAGGTCACGTGCCGGCTCCGGCCCGGCGTCAAACATTCTCCGGTATTGAGGTCTGGCGGCCCTAAGAGACCGTCAACAAACAGACGAGAGGCCGTCAACCTTTTCTTTTAGGGGGCGGATTCCGGGTAGGAGCCGAGCGTTCGGTTGGAAACGCCCCCTTCTTCTTGAGGCTGGGAAGTGAGACCTTGTCCTGGGCCTGCGGGGTGCCGCCGTGCTTCTCTGGGACATGGCCCGCTGTGGGGAGGATAGCGCGTCCCCTGGGGTACCTCTGGGATCCCCCGGAGTTTGCAGTAAGGGGTTGCAAAGGAAGGGACCCTGTGAGCGGCGCCGGCTGAAGGCGATGGTGTCGGAGCAGCTCAGCCAGGATCTGCTCAGGTAGGAGGAGGCGGGAACTCAGGCTCCTTCAGTTCTAAACGCTCCCCTCTCTGGACCAGAAACCGTGGCTCCTTCTCTGTTTCTCCATCCCTTCCTTCTTTGTTCTCCTCGCCTCGGGCCACCGAGGGAGGCTCTCTTGTCTCTTCACTAACTGGCGGGTTCGCTCCCCCTGTATAACCAACCTGGAGACCATGTACCAGGTTCAAGAGGAAAACCAAAGTTACTATCATAGTTCTGTGCGGCATCAGTTGATGCCAAAATACTCCGAACACGGGCAGACTTAGGTCTTGAAAGGCTTTCGTTAATGTCGGGGTGGACCCAGGTTTCGGGGTCCTGAAACACAACTTTATATAAGCTTAAACGGTTCTAAGAAAAAATGATAAAATTAGGTAGAAGGGTGAGTATTTACAATGAGTAAAAACGGGACAACTCACCTGAGCGTTGGAGGTATCTTTCTTCTTAGCTTTCTTTAAACGGTTTAGCAGAAATGCTTACATAGAAATACTTCCTGATTCGAACCTGACTTCCCCTCTCCTCCTAGAGGCTCCCGGCAACTCCCAGCTCCCGTGAGGACTTAAGCAAATGCAGAGTTGTTGTGAAGCTTAACTCAGGCTGTGATGAATCTCGGGAGAGTCATCCCTGTTTTTAAAGAAAATGAAGCTCAGAAATATTCCCTAGTTTCCATTTCTACCAAAACATTGATTCTTGAACGTTAGTGTGCATCAGAATCACCTGGAGGGCTTAGCTATTCTGGGGCCCAGACCCTTGTTCTGGTACAGTTGGTCTGGGATGGGGCCTGAGATTTTTAAATGTCTAACAAGGTCCTAGGTGACTTTTGCATTTTTAACAAGGTCCCATAGGGTCGCAAAAGTCGGACATGACTGAAGCAACTTAGCAGGCACGCACCCCAGCTAATGCTGATGCTGCTGGCCTGGGTCTCTGGTTGAGAACTACTCAACCAATGTACACCTAATTACTGTCAATACTAATAACTAACAGTTGTGCAACATTTAAAAGTACTTACTGTGGCTCACAGTTAAAGCTCCAGAAGCTATTAATATAAACTGAACTTTATAAAGTTAGAAACAAAAAAGTCCTTTTAATGTGGGCATTTCCCTGAGAGATTCTGCCTTGTCTCCATCACTGGGGGAATTGATGTAAAAGACAGAAAGAAAAAAAAATGAGTGATTCATCTGCTTCTAGGATGAATCTCTTAAGGATGAGGCATGCCTTTTCTTAAGTGGCTTTATTCTTCTGGCTTTATTGTTAGCCTTGACGTCATGAATTTAAGGAAAGTAATACTCCTAATTTATATAAAAATGAAGTTAAAAGTATAGCAGGTGATGGATATTGCCCTAGAGTTACTATAGCATTTATGGAGACTTAGTTGTACTTCCCAATAGATAGGAACTGACTCCAACAATAAATTTGATAATAAAGAAAGTATAGCAGATGAACAATTTATCCTCATACAGCAAATAAGGATAGGATCCTGAACTCCCAAGTTCTTGTTACAAGCAAAGGTTTTGTTTTAAAAACAATAAAAAATTTTCATATGCTCACCCAGCCACCTTGAATGCTATGTTAAATTCGTCTTCAAGCACAGCAATATCATTGATTTATTCTACAAATATTAATGAAGTAGCAAGCACCCATGTACTTAACACTGTATTACGTTTTAAAGAACCAAAGGTTAGTAAGATATGACTTTGATATTATGCTTGCACTCTAGTGAGAGAGATAATAGCCAAAGAAAAGGAATGGGGAAGGGGGTGACTTGGGTGAGGCTTTATAGGTGATGGTTGAGTGATCTCATGGGGATTGATTAAAATTTTATTAGGTAGAAATTAGGAAAGGAGAAGTTGGAGAGTATCTAAGGGAGGAGAATGGCTTTTATAAGGGCATAGAGATTTGGAAGAGCTTGATTTATTTTGGGAAAGCAAGTTATATTGGATTGTACCAAACAGCAAGGAACAGAGACACCTCTGGGTTACTCAAGGCAATAGGATATATGGAGAAGTGAGGAAAAATGGGAAACAGTTTCAGTTGTCAAAAAGCTAGATTTGATGTAGAATTGGAAAGTTGCTTGGGGTATGACAACAATTCTCTTATAAGACTTCATTGAGATATGGATGATTGTTCAAGACAATTGTAATAAAAATACCTAATACTTATTACCATCCTACTGGATACTGGGCTGACATGCAATGTTTTATTTATTCCAGTGTGAGGTAAATCTTGTTGCTGGTCCCATTTAACAGATAAAGAAACTAAGCATCAGGTTCAGTTCAGTTCAGTCGCTCAGTCATGTCCAACTCTTTGAGACCCTATGGATTGCAGCACACCAGGCTTCCCTGTCCATCACTAACTCCCAGAACTTACTCAAATTCATGTCCATCGAGTCAGTGATGCCAACCAACTATCTCATCCTCTGTCATCCCCATCTCCTCCCACCTTCAATCTTTCCCAGCATCAAGGTCTTTTCCAATGAGTCTGTTCTTCACATCAGGTGGCCAAAGTATTGGAGCTTCCGCTTCAGCATCAGTCCTTCCAATGAATCTTCAGGACTGATTTCCTTTAGGATTTACTGGTCTGATCTCCTTGCAGTCCAAGGGACTCTCAAGAGTCTTCTCCAACACCACAGTGCAAAAGCATCAATTCTTCGGCACTCAGCTTTCTTTATAGTCCAACTCTCACATCCGTACATGACTACTGGGAAAACCGTAGCTTTGACTAGACGGACCTTTGTTGGCAAAGTAATGCCTCTGCTTTTCAATATGCTGTCTAGGTTGGTCATAACTTTTCTTCCAAGGAGTAAGCATCTTTTTATTTCATGGCTGCAGTCACCATCTGCAGTGATTTTGGAGCCCAAAAAATAAAGTCTGCCACTGTTTCCACTGTTTCTCCATCTATTTGCAATGAAGTGATGGGACTGGAGGCCATGATCTTAATTTTTTGAGTGTTGAGTTTTAAGCCAACTTTTTCACTCTCCTCTTTCACTTTCATCAAGAGGCTCTTTAGTTCCTTTTCACATTCTGCCATTAGGGTGGTGTCATCTGCATATCTGAGGTTATTGATATTTCTCCCGGCAATCTTGATTCCAGCTTGTGCTTCATCCAGCCCGGCATTTCGCATGATGTACTCTGCATAGAAGTTAAATAAGCAGGGTGACAATATACAGCCTTGACGGACTCCTTTTCCTATTTGGAACCAGTCTGTTGTTTCATGTCCAGTTCTAACTGTTGTTTCCTGACCTGCATACAGATTTCTCAAGAGGCAGGTCAGGTGATCTGGTATTCCCATCTCTTGAAGAATTTTCCACAGTTTGTTGTGATCCACACAGTAAAGACTTTGGCATAGTCAATAAAGCAAAATTAGATGTTTTTCTGGAACTCTCTTTGCTTTTTCCATGATCCAGCGGATGTTGGCAATTTGATCTCTGGTTCCTCTGCCTTTTCTAAAACCAGCTTGAACATCTGGAAGTTCATCTGGAATATGCCAGCAAATTTGGAAAACTCAGCAGTTGCCACAGGACTGGAAAAGGTCAGTTTTCATTCCAATCCCAAAGAAAGGCAATGCCAAAGAATGCTCAAACTACTACACAATTGCACTCATCTCACACACTAGCAAAGTAATGGTCAAAATTCTCCAAGCCAGGCTTCAATAATATGTGAACCGTGAACTTCCAGATGTTCAAGCTGGTTTTAGAAAAGGCAGAGGAAGCAAAGCATCAAGAGAAGTGGTTAAGTTTGAATAAGAACCTTGGCAGTCTGGTTCCAGGACATTAAAGTGATTTGCCCAAGGTCTCACGGCCAGAATACAGATCCAGTCAGTGTTCTTTCTCTGAAGTATGGTAGTTATGTGAAATGATCTTCCAGTACCTTTATTCCATCATTTCTGCTTCTCTCCTTACCCATTCCCTTTTCTTACTATACCTTGGATTTTCTTTAAAACTCCCTTAAGAGTTCCATCAGTTGGCTCTTGATTATTATAGAATATCTCTGCTAGAGTTCACTTGTTTAACTACCACATTGGCTAGTGGTTAACCTTGGCTCAGTTGCTTATCCATTCAGAGGTGACTAAGAGCTTCAGGGGCATGTGGCACAATTTGGTAGCTTTATTTGGGAGGGGATTGTGGGTATGGCAAGCAAAGTGACAGTACATGAGGGTGAATGGGTAAAACTAAGACTAGATCATAGAGACCTTTGTTCAGTGAAGAATTTGGAATGTATTCTGGAAGCAGTGGAGAATCATTGATATTTTAAAAATACAGGATTCACATAATTAGATCTTGAATTGAGGAAAGAAATTGGAAAAAAATAAAAGGAAACCAACTAGATTTTTGTGATAGTCAGGGGATACATAACTGCAGTGAAAAAGGAAAAGATAAAATGGATTTCTGTGTGCAGTTCATGGACATGGTGACCAATTACATGTGGAAACACAGAGAAAGAGAAACAGAAGATGGTGCTGAATCCTAGGACCTTCAAAAGGAAGGAGGATGGTGAATGTTCAGGAAACCTTATCCAGGGGACAATTGAAAATATGTCTGGAGTTTAGGAGGGAAGTTGGCATAGAAGATAAAATGGCTGGTGACATCACCAGCCCCCAGCTGTCTAAGCTAACTATGAGAGAGATCCTAGGTTATTTCCTTGCCTTCACCTTCTGCATCCAGTTACCAACTCCTGTGGCACCCCACTCCAGTACTCTTGCCTGGAAAATCCCGTGGGCAGAGGAGCCTGGTAGGCTACAGTCCATGGAGTCGCTAAGAGTCGGACACAACTGAGGGACTTCACTTTCACTTTTCACTTTCATGCATTGGAGAAGGAAATGGCAACCCACTCCAGTGTCCCAGGGACAGGGGAGCCTGGTGGGCTGCCATCTATGGGGTCACACAGAGTCGGACATGACTGAAGTGACTTAGCAGCAGCAGCAGCAGCCATTGTATTACCTAAATATATTTTAAGTTAATCCCTCATTTTCTATCACTGTTGTTTCTCTCCTGGCTCAAGCCATGTACATCATTCATTTGTGTTGGGCAGTAGTTTTTCTCCCTCCAGTCTCATTTTCCCTTAATTCCTTTTCTACACAATAATAGATAATATTTTGAAAAATAAAATTGCCCATGTTTTTAACTATTTGGTCATTCCCCATCAGCTGTGAGATAGAGTTAAGCTCTTTGCCTCTTACCCATCTTTATCCCTGCAGCTTCATCTGTCACTTCTTATCTCTCAGTACTCTATTGACCAGTTTGTAGCTCCACACTCACACAAACCTTTGTGAGGAACATGGAGGCAGGAATCCCTCCTACTTTGCATTGCTTTCTTGACCAACTCTTACTCAGTCTTTAAAATTCCATATGGTTTTCCTATCCTCTATAAGGTCTTCTCTTATAACTGTCCCTGAAAAAATTTTACTAGTTTGTCCTATTGAATATTTCATACTTTTTATTTTTCAGACCTGGCCTCCATCTCTTCTATAAACTCCTTGAGGGCAGATACTATATTTTAGTCATCTTTCTGTCCCCAGTGCTTAGTTCATATTACATGCTCAATAAATTTTTAGTGAGAAATTTGGTTTAATCAGTGGACTAAAATGCTTTTGATAGGTGAGTACAGTACTTGACAGAGAAATAAGATGCAAGAAAGCTGGGTCTGGACACCACTGAGCCTTTCCTCCAACCTGTCCTTCCACTAGGGTTTATTATTAGATGAACCATAAACCTCCCCTTAGTCAGATACTATTACTTTTAACGGATAACAGGGGCTTCCCTGGTGGCTCAGTGGTAAAGAATCCTACTGGTAATGCAGGATTTGATCAAACTCAGTTTGATCCCTGGGTCAGGAGGATCCCCTGGAGAAGGAAATGACAATGCACTCCAGTATTCTTGCCTGGGAGATCCTATGGACAGAGGAACCTGATGGGCTACAGTCCATGGGGTCGCAAAAGAGTCAGACCCAACTTAGCAACTAAACAACAGCAACAGATAACAGGATTTACTTGTAATTGATCCAAGTGGTTTTATAAAATAAAAAGCACTGCATTTTCACATTAACATTTTTAAAAACACATTGACTTTTTTATTTGACAAATACTCCTGAGCATCTATTATAAACAAGACAGATTCCCCAATGAGCTGTATGGCTGTCAGCTCCCCCAAGTAAATGCTTGTTTATTTATTTGGAGAGGAGCAGGGGAAGGGTAGAAGATGGGTGGGAAGGAGAATAAATGGAGTATTTGTACAATTTGAGTTTTTGTTAATGTTTGGAAAATCAATACATTTTTGTGTAAATTTAACAATCACTTATGAAAATAACTTATTAAAATATTAACTAAAATGCGTCTTGTTTGGTCACTGTTTCCAAGGTTCTAAAAGCTTTGTGCTCTGAAACATTTGTTTTGTTTAGCATAAAATATAACAAAATCCAAAAAGCAGAGATTGAGCTATCTAATGAAGATACACAGTTTTTGCCTTTAGGGAGTTCATTATCTGGCAGGGAGAAAGATATATAAAAATAATAATGATGCGATGACAAAAGTGCTATGAACAGAGGTATGTACTGAGGGACCAGAGGAAAGAGCCGTTAACTGAGTCTTGGGGGGGTGTGTCAGTGGCAGCATTCTAACCTTTCACTGTAATGAGGTCTTTATCCCTACTTGTACCTCCTGTAGTGTTTTAGTGTGATCACCAGTTATATCCTGCAATTCACAAGTCCTCTGAGAATGCATACCTTGCTGATGATAATGTTATGTAATCTGAAGTATTATTTAATGTTGCAGAGTAAAAATACAGAGTTAGCACACAGAAAAAGAGATTGTATGACAGTTTTCTCTTATGATGCTGATTTCTGTTCTTCTGTCACTTTACATGACAGCTTTACCATAAGTATGTCTGCACATTAGTTCTGTCCACATTGAATGGGCTTTCCACATGAGTCCATCATTTTGATTATAGAGATTAGAGCATGATTAGTTCTTGTTTTTTGGGGGGGGTGGTTGATGGAAAGGGGCTTAAATGTCACAGTCTTGACAGCTAAGCCTGCAATTCAGACTTGTATTTAACAATAGAACACAATAGTGTACCAGTTTCTGGTCTGAATTGTCTATTATAACCACATCTGGTTTGCTGTTTACTTTTTTGGCTTCGGTTTTAGTAAGATTTTTAAAAGTTGATTCAGTAGTCAATGAACACATTACTTTGTGTTCTCTTTCCAAAATAAATCTAAAGTATGTACATTTTAAAGGAAAATCAACCTATGTAGAAGATAACTTTATTGTTAGAAGGAATTAAAAAGATATTTTTTGAAAAAGTAGTCTTTCTCTTTCAGTGTAATTACCCTTGTTTTCATTATAAATTTTAGAAAATTGCATTCTAAACCAACATTAAACAATGTTCTTTGAATGAGTTGAGAATAAGCTCATTTTCATATTATTTTGTTACCTGTATTTTTAGTGTATGTGTTATGTTAAAAATTTATTTTATAAAAATGACTGTATTGTATGTTTCTAAGCATCACTAATTAAACTGTGGTTCCTTTTTATTCCTTATAGGCTTCTAAGAGAAGAAGTACACACAGATGTTACTTTCTCTATAGGTTGTACTTTGTTCAAAGCACACAAAGCAGTCCTTTTAGCAAGGGTTCCTGATTTCTATTTTCATACTGTTGGACATACAGATAACTTAAAAAATCATGAACATGTCACTGTGGAGAACTTTGAAGCTTCAGAATTTAGAACATTTTTACAGTAAGTGCTTTCTTTATCTTTTTTCTCTTATTTAAATCTAGTATGTGTTTATTTTTTAAACATATGTGTGTGTTTATTTCATGTATTTTCATAGCTGTTTTATAGCCTTCTAAGAAATCCATTCATTTAAATTCCATATTATCTTAATAATTAGTGTTAGTAGAGTCTAAGTATTAGTATTAAGAGTTTTTAGAAGATTAGTATTCAGAAAGGCTAATTTCTCATTTGAGATTGATCCTGAGAGAGGAGAAATGGTACTGCTGTCCAGTAATTTGAATGAATTACTCTATGCTGAGGTTTCTTAACCCTGGCACTATTAAGTTGGATAATTCTTTGTTGGGTGGGAGCTGTACTGTGCATTTTAGGATGTTTAGCAGCATCTCTGGCCTTCAGCCACTAGCTGTCATTGGCATTTCTTCTCCCTAGCCTTCCTGAGCCCTGACCCCAAGTTGTAAATATCAAAACGTCTTCAGATCAGATCAGATCAGATCAGTCGCTCAGTCATGTCCGACTCTTTGCAACCCCATGAATCGCAGCACGCCAGGCCTCCCTGTCCATCACCAACTCCCGGAGTTCATTCAGACTCACGTCCATCGAGTCAGTGATGCCATCCAGCCATCTCATCCTCTGTTGTCCCCTTCTCCCCCTGCCCCCAATCCCTCCCAGCATCAGAGTCTTTTCCAATGAGTCAACTCTTCACATGAGGTGGCCAAAGTACTGGAGTTTCAGCTTCAGCATCATTCCTTCCAAAGAAATCCCAGGGCTGATCTCCTTCAGAATGGACTGGTTGGATCTCCTTGCAGTCCAAGGGACTCTCAAGAGTCTTCTCCAACACCACAGTTCAAAAGCATCAGTTCTTTGGCGCTCAGCCTTCTTCACAGTCCAACTCTCACATCCATACATGACCACAGGAAAAACCATAGCCTTGACTAGACGAACCTTTGTTGGCAAAGTAATGTCTCTGCTTTTGAATATGCTATCTAGGTTGGTCATAAGTTTCCTTCCAAGGAGTAAGTGTCTTTTAATTTCATGGCTGCAGTCACCATCTGTAGTGATTTTGGAGCCCAGAAAAATAAAGTCTGACACTGTTTCCCCATCTATTTCCCATGAAGTGATGGGACTGGATGCCATGATCTTCATTTTCTGAATGTTGAGCTTTAAGCCAACTTTTTCACTCTCCACTTTCACCTTCATCAAGAGGCTTTTTAGTTCCTCTTCACTTTCTGCCATAAGGGTGGTGTCATCTGCATATCTGAGGTTATTGACATTTCTCCCGGCAATCTTGATTCCAGCTTGTGTTTCTTCCAGTCCAGCGTTTCTCATGATGTACTCTGCATATAAGTTAAATAAACAGGGTGACAATATACAGCCTTGACGGACTCCTTTTCCTATTTGGAACCAGTCTGTTGTTCCATGTCCAGTTCTAACTGTTGCTTCCTGACCTGCATACAAATTTCTCAAGAGGCAGATCAGGTGGTCTGGTATTCCCATCTCTTTCAGAATTTTCCACAGTTTATTGTGATCCACACAGTCAAAGGCTTTGGCATAGTCAATAAAACAGAAATAGATGTTTTTCTGGAACTCTCTTGCTTTTTTGATGATCCAGCAGATGTTGGCAATTTGATCTCTGGTTCCTCTGCCTTTTCTAAAACCAGCTTGAACATCAGGAAGTTCACGGTTCACATATTGCTGAAGCCTGTCTTGGAGAATTTTAAGCATTACTTTACTAGCGTGTGAGATGAGTGCAATTGTGCAGTAGTTTGAGCATTCTTTGGCATTGCCTTTCTTTGGGATTGGAATGAAAACTGACCTTTTCCAGTCCTGTGCCACTGCTGAGTTTTCTAAATTTGCTGGCATATTGAGTTCAGCACTTTCACAGCATCATCTTTCAGGATTTGGAATAGCTCAACTGGAATTCTATCACCTCCACTAGCTTTGTTCATAGTGATGCTTTCTAAGGCCCACTTGACTTCACATTCCAGGATGTCTGGCTCTAGGACAGTGATCACACCATCGTGATTATCTGGGTCGTGAAGATCTTATTTGTACAGTTCTTCTGTGTATTCTTGCCATCTCTTCTTAATACCTTCTGCTTCTGTTAGGTCCATACCATTTCTGTCCTTTATTGAGCCCATCTTTGCATGAAATGTTCCTTTGGTATCTCTGATTTTCTTGAAGAGGTCTCTAGTCTTTCCCATTCTGTTGTTTTCCTCTATTTCTTTGCATTGATCGCTGAGGAAGGCTTTCTTATCTCTTCTTGCTATTCTTTGGAACTCCGCATTCAGATGTTTATATCTTTCCTTTTCTAGATTGCCAAATGCCCTCTGAGAGGTAGAATTGCCCCCTGTGGAGAACCATTGCAACATACTGACTTCTGTATTATTGTTATGTAAAGCGTTAAATTCGGAGAAGGCAATGGCACATAATCTAGTACTCTTGCCTGGAGAATCCCATGGACGGAGGAGCCTGGTAGGCTGAAGTCTATGGGGTCGCTAAGAGTCGGACACAACTGAGCGACTTCACTTTCACTTTTCCCTTTCATGCATTGGAGAAGGAAATGGCAACCCACTCCAGTGTTCTTGCCTGGAGAATCCCAGGGACGGGGGAGCCTGGCGGGCTGCTGTCTATGGGGTCACACAGAGTCGGACATGACTGAAGCGACTTAGCAGCAGCAGCAGCAGCAAAGCATTAAATATGTTTACAAAAATATGAGGTCATAACTTTTTAATCTTCTGGCTTGTGTGTGGTCAAAATTTTTGAAGAGGACATCCATCGAACTTCTTAGTAATTTGGGGTACTCATGTTTGGTGAGTTGTCATTAGCTAAATCATGGGAGACACTAAATTAATCCCTGTTCTAATTAAATAGAATTCCATTTTAATGCTTTACTGTTTTCCTCATAGATGTGTAATGATTTGACCCTCATTCTTTGCCAAATGTATCCATAAGGGAAATACTTTCTAAGGTAGTTCTTCAGAATTACATCTCTTTTTAAAAAAAATCTATTTCAGTTACTTTAGAGGGGACTTTTAACACTTTAGAGTTTAAGAACATGTACTGTAGAGCTAGATTGCCTGGATTCAGATTCCCTGCTCTGCTCTTTGGTAGCTGTGTGCCTCAGACTTCATCCCTCTTGCCTAGAGTTTCCTCATCTGTAAAATGCCTGGCACACAATAAGCACCATAAAAATTGTTAACTAAGTTTTTGCACTTGTGAAGTTTAAGGTGCTTATCTGTACCTCATTTCAGTTATTTAATTCCTGCCCTCTCACAATTTCTTACCTTTCTCCAATATTTGAAAGGTAGTATTGTTCTAATGATATTCTAAGTTTTTCTGTCACATCCCCATCACATACACTTATTCAGCAGATATTTATTTGGCCCTGTTTGTGAGGTCTAAGTATGTATTGATTAGTGATTCTTGATTTTAGTGTTTAATAATGGTGTTGTGTAAATGTGGAACTAAGTTTTGAAGCCAGTACTGGCAGTTGTGTCATTGTATAGTACTATAGGTTTGTCAATTACTGGTTTTTAAAAGCATCTTTATTGAGGTATAATTCATATAGCTCAGATGTTTCACTTGTATAATTCAGTGATTTTAGTATTTACACAGAGTTATAATCACAATTTAATTTTGGAGCATTTTCAGTATCCCCAAAAGAAACCCCTTACCCGTTAGCTATCACTCTACACTCTCTCACGTCTTGCCCTAGGTAACACTAATCTATTTTCCGTGAGTGTTCTGGACTTTTCACATAAAGGAAATCATGCAATTTATGGAGTTTGAGCCTGGCTTATTTCATTAAGCATAATGTTTTCTGGGTTTATCCATATTGCTACATATATCTACTTCATTTCTTCTTATTGCCAAATAATATTTCATTGTATGGCAGTGCCACATTTTATATGTCCATTCTTCTGTTGATGGACATTTATGTTGTTTCCACTTTTGGTTAATGTTTCTATGCATATGCCTATGCAATTTGTGTGTGTGTGTGTGTTGTGTGTGTGTGTGTGAACCCGTTTTCATTTCTCTTGAGTATATACCTAGGAGTGGAATTGCTGGATCATATGGTGTTATGATGGCTTCCCTGGTAGCTCAGCTGGTAAAGAATCCGCCTGTAATGCAGAAGACCCCAGTTTGATTCCCAGGTTGGGAAGATCTCCTGGAGAAGGGATAGGCTACCCACTCCAATATTCTTGGGCTTCCCTGGTGGATCAGACAGTAAAGAATCTGCCTGCAAAGCGGGAGACCTGGGTTCTATCCCTGAGTTAGGAAGATCCCCTGGAGGAGGGCATGGCAACCCACTCCAGTATTCTTGCCTGGAGAATCCCCATGGACAGAGAAGCCTGGTGGGCTACAGTACATGAGGTCACAAAGAGTAGGACACAACTGAGCACTAAGCATAGCACAGCACATTGTGCTATGAACATTCCTATGCAATGTGTGTGTGTGTGTGTGTGTGTGAACCTATGTTTTCATTTCTCTTGGGTCAGTATACCTAGGAGTGGAATTACTGGATCATATGGTAATTCTATGTTTAACTCTTTGAAGAAATGCCAAACTCTTTTTCCAAAGAGGCTATACCATTTTACATGCCTTCAAACAATGTATGAAGGTTTCATTTTCTCTACATCCTTGTAACACATGCTGTTATTTTCTGTCATTTTTATTATAGCCATCCTAGTGTATGTGAAGTGATATCTCATTGAGGTTCATTTGTGCTTCCCCAGTAGCTAATGATCTGGGCATATTTTCTTGTGCTTGTTATTTGTGTCTGCTTTGGAGAACTGTTTATTCACATCCTTTGTCCATTTTTCAATTGGATTATTTGTCTTTATATCATTGAGTTGTAAGACAGTTCATGTATTCTAGATACTAGGCTCATATCAGACATGATTTGCAAATATTTTCCTCCATTCAGTGGGTTGTCTTGATGGTGTCATTTACAACACAAAAGTTTTAGGTTTTTAATGTAGCCTAGTTTATCTAATTTTCTTTTGTCACTTTTGCTGCTGGTATTATTGATAAGAAACCATTGCCTATTCTAGGGTCACAGAAGATTTATTCTTACACTTTTTTCTACAAATTTTTTGGGTTTATGCTTTTAGCTCTTACATTCAGGTCTATGATCCATTTTGAGTTAACTTTTGTATATAGTATAAGGAAGGGGACCGACTTTATTCTTTTGTATGTTGAATATCTAGTTGTCCCAGTACTATTTTTGAAGAGACTGTTCTTTCCCCGTTGGATTGTCAATATATCCTGTTGAAAATCAGTTGCCTATTGCTGTGGACTGAGTTGTTTCCCCTGAAAATTCATGTATTGAGGCTCTACTGCCTAATGTGATGGTATTTGGAGACTGTGCCTCTGGGAGGTATATTAAGATTAGATGGGACCTCATGATAAGAACCAGAGAAGGCAATGGCACCCCACTCCAGTACTCTTGCCTGGAAAACCCCATGGACGGAGGAGCCTGACAGGCAGCAGTCCATGGGGTCGCAAAGAGTCGGACACGACTGAGTGACTTCACTTTCACTTTTCACTTTCATGCATTGGAGAAGGAAATGGCAACCTACTCCAGTGTTCTTGCCTGGAGAATCCCAGGGACAGGGGAGCCTGGTGGGCTGCCGTCTCTGGGGTCGCACAGAGTTGGACACCACTGAAGTGACTTAGCAGCAGCAGCATGATAAGAACAGTACCATTATAACAAGAGACACCAGAGAGAGAGTTGTTCTCTCTTTGTTTATGCCATGTAAGGATACAGTGAAAAGGTGACTAACTGCAAGCCATAGAGAGTTCTCACCAGAACCCCGCATGGTGGCACCTGATCTTGATGTCTAGCCTCCAGAACTGTGAGGAATAAAGTTCTGTTTAAGTCACCAGTCTGTGATTTTTGTTATGGCAGCCCAAGGTGACTAATACATAGACATTAGGGTTTATTTCTGATCTCTCAATTCATTTCCTTTGGTCTGTATGTCTATCCTTAATACTAATACCAATTATAAGTTTAACTTTTATGAGAAATCAGAGTTGGATTTTTGTGTTGTTATGTCCTGAGTCCTAGGTATTTTTTAGATGCTAGTCTTTTAGTTATTTGCTAACACACTTTTTGCCTATAATAAAAATCATGTTGACTTTAGTGTAGAAAATTCTTTTGGATAATTAAACTTTAAATATATGTGTGTGATTTGGCTTATTTTTCTTCATTTTATGGTCTGACAGTTTCTTGAATAATCTGTTTTTATTATTTCAGTTTTTTCATATGAAGCTACAATAAGCATAAACAGAAAATTGTCTAACTTTGGCTTTCTGTTTGTAAGAACAGTATGATATGCTGTAATTTAAACAGATACTTTAAGTGTAATTTAGAAAATCATTATCATTTTCTAGTATAGATCATTGGTTCATTGTTGAGTTCCAACCATCAATTTAAAAATACTGTATACACTTTTGTGTTTCTAGTAGGTGGTGGTGTAGTGGCTTTGTTGTAGAGTAGGCGCTGTGGTAAGCAGGTCTACCATTTCTAACTGTGTGAATGTGGATCACACTAATTGCTTCTCATTAGTTTTATCGCCTTAATAAAATGGATATAATGACAATACCTACCTCATAATGTTGTTGGGAAGGTTAAATTAGATGCTTTTAAAGCACTTAGCACAGTGACCTGGCATATAGTAAGCACTGAATACATTTTAGTAAGTATTATTCCTAGTAATAGCCGTATGAAATTATACATTTCTCCAGCTACTGAGTGTATGTTTAGAAGAAGATGCTTGGGAAAGGTCAAATTTTGTATACTAGAGAAAGAGAAATTATATTAATGCTACCCTTTATTTATTATCATTGAAGTGTTAGGGAAAAAAGATCAAATGAGAGACAATATGGTAGAGTAGAGGAAGCACTGAGTCTGGCAACAAGACAGAGCTGCCTTTTGCCTCTGCATTACCTTATTTTATGATTTCTTTGAGTCTCGGTTTTCTCATATTTAGAATAATAAAGTTGGAGTAAATGACTTTGTGCGTCCTAGCACTTCACAACCCTCTATTTTAAGTGTTAGATTTCTGTTTCGTGTTAGATTAGTGATGTATGTCTGAAGTATGTTAGGTAAGGTCCTTGAGATTAAATCTGCCCATCAATGTGAACATTGCTAATGATATCTCATCAGATCAGATCAGATCAGATCAGTTGCTCAGTCGTGTCTGACTCTTTGCGACCCCATGAATCACAGCACACCAGGCCTCCCTGTCCATCACCAACTCCCGGAGTTCACTCAGACTCACGTCCATTGAGTCAGTGATGCCATCCAGCCATCTCATCCTCTGTCGTCCCCTTCTCCTCTTGCCCCCAATCCCTCCCAGCATCAGAGTCTTTTCCTGAGTCAACTCTTCGCATGAGGTGGCCAAAGTACTGGAGTTTCAGCTTTAGCATCATTCCTTCCAAAGAAATCCCAGGGCTGATCTCCTTCAGAACGGACTGGTTGGATCTCCTTGCAGTCCAAGGGACTCTCAAGAGTCTTCTCCAACACCACAGTTCAAAAGCATCAATTCTTCGGCGCTCAGCCTTGTCTTGCGTATACAAAGTTCTTGTAACATGCCTCCTCCCCCTTTTTTAAAAATTTATTTTTTTATTGAAGGATAATTGCTTTGAAGAATTTTGTTGTTTTCTGTCAAACCTCAATGTGAATCAGCCATAGGTATACATATGTCCCCTCCCTTTTGAACCTCCCTCCCATCTTCCTCCCTATCTCACCCCTCTAGGTTGATACAGAGCCCCTCTTTGAGTTTCCTGAACCACACAGCAAATTCCCGTTGGCTATCTCTTTTACATATGGTAATGTAAGGTTCCATGTTACTCTTTCCATACATCTCACCCTCTACTCCTCTCTCCCTATGTCCATAAGTCTATTCTCTATGTTTATTTCTCCACTACTGCCCTGTAAATAAGTACCATTTTTCAGTACCATCTTCAGTACCATTTTTCTAGATTCCGTATATATGCATTAGAATATGATATTTCTCTTTCTCTTTCTGACTTACTTCACTCCGTATAATAGGTTCTGGGTTCATCCTACCTCATTAGGACTGACTCAAATGCGTACCTTTTTACAGCTGAGTAGTATTCCATTGTGTATATGTACCAAAACTTCTTTATCCTTTTATCTGTCAATGGACATCTAGGTTGCTTCCATGTTCTAGCGATGGTAGTTAGTGCTGCAATGAACAATGGGATACATGTGTCTCTTTCAGTTTTGGTTTCCTCAGGGTAAATGCCTAGGAGTGGGATTGCTGGATCATATGGTGGTTTTATTTGTAGTTTTTTAAGGAATCTCCATACCATCTTCCATAGTGGCTGTATCAATTTACATTCCCACCAACAGTTCAGGAGCGTTCCCTTTTCTCCACACCCTCTCCAGCATTTATTGTTTGTAGACCTTTTGATGATGGCCATTCTGACCAGTGTGAAGTGATTTCTCATTGTAGTTTTGATTTGTATTTCTCTAATAATGAGCTGTGTTGCGCATCTTTTCATGTGTTTGTTAGCCATCTGTATTTCTTCTTTGGACAAATGTCTGTTTAGGTCTTTTTCCCACTTTTGATTGGGTTGTTTGTTTTTCTGGTATTGAGTTGTATGAACTGCTTGTATATTTCGGAAATTAATCCTTTGTCAGTTGTTTCATTTGCTATTATTTTCTCCCATTATGAAGGTTGTCTTTTCACCTTGCTTATAGTTTCCTTTGCTGTGCAAAAGCTTTTAAGTTTAATCAGGTCCCACTTGTTTACTTTTGTTTTTATTTGTGTTACTCTAGGAGGTGGGTCATAGGGGATCTGCTTTGAATTATGTCATTGAGTGTTCTATGTTTTCCTCTAAGAGTTTTATAGCTTCTGGTCTTACATTTAGATCTTTAGTCCATTTTGAGTTTATCTTTGTGTGTGGTGTTAGGAAGTGTTCTAATTTCATTCTTTTACATGTAACTGTCCAGTTTTCCCAGCACCATTTAATGAAGAGGCTGTCTTTGTCCCATTGTATATTCTTGCCTTCTTTGTCAAAAATAAGGTACCCATAGCTGCATGGGTTTATATCTGGGCTTTCTATCTTGTTCCATTGGTTTATATTTCTGTTTTTGTGCCAGTATCATACTGTCTTGATGACTGTAACTTTGTAGTATAATCTGAAGTCAGGAAGGTTGATTCCTCCAGCTCCATTCTTCTTTCTCAAGACTGCTTTGGCTGTTCAGGGTCTTTTGTGTTTCCATATGAATTGTGAAATTTTTTGTTCTAGTTCTGTGAAAAATGCCATTAGTAATTTGATAGGAATCACATTGAATCTATAGATTGCACTTGTTAGTATAGTCATTTTCATAATATTAATTCTTCCTACCCAGGAACATGGAATATTTCTCCATCTGTTTATGTCATCTTTGATTTCTTTCATTAGTGTCTTATAATTTTCTGTGTATAGTTCTTTTGTCCCCTGAGGTAAGTTTATTCCTAAATATTTAATTCTTTTTGTTGCAATGATAAATGGGATTTATTCCTTAATTTCTCTTTCTGATTTTTCATTGTTAGGAGGATATAGAAATGCCAGTGACTTCTGTGTATTGATTTTGTATCCTGCAACTTTGCTAAATTCACTGATTAGCTCTAGTAATACCTCCTCCCCTTTTAAAAAGAAGATTGTATTGAAATTTGTCTGTGTTAATATAAAGCTTAAGGAGAGGAATATAAAGTATTGAGATTATGATTTTTTAGTAAAAATTCTGATCAAAGAGTCTTTGAAAAAAAATTTTATATATAGCAACTTCAGATACGGCTCAAATGATTGGCAGTGGAAAGTACTGATAGTTTTTTCTTTATGACCTCGTGATAAAAATCTTTGATTTCTTAAGACTTACCACACTATAGTTGTCTGAAAATGTGTGTTCATGTTTTTGTGTGGGTAAAAAGGGAAGACCTTTAAATTTTCAGTTTAACATCAATGCTAGGATAAAATGTCAACCAAGTAAACACATAGAACATCAGCACAGCATGAACGATTCCATTTCCCCTACAGCTTTCTCAAATCCCTTATACTAGTAGGGCTGAAGTGGGTGGAACAGGTACCTTGTAATATTAACTATGTGTATAGACAGCATGGCAGTCCACTCCAGTATTCTTGCCTGGAGAATCCCATGAACAGAGGAATTTAGTGGGCTGCAGTCCACGGAGTAGCAAAGAATTGCACACGACTGAAGCGGCTGAGCACAACAGAGCACATATATATAACTTGGACCCTCACTGACTGGGGAAAGACTGCCCCTCCCAGAGTTAGCTAATTCCCATAGTGTGCCTTTGATATGCAAACCAAGTAATCCTGAATCCATTCCTACACCCACTTTTCCCTCTGGTTCTTACACTCTAGAAGGCAACACTCCTCTGCCCTAATCATCCCAGAGCCAGATACCAGACAACCAGAGACCACCTTTATAGCTCAGAGCCCCCTCATACCCAAATTATTCAAACTCTTTAGTCCTAAACTTGCTCACTTGCTTACTTTGCCTCACTCATTCCTTCCTCCCAAAACCACTTTTGCTCCCTCCTTTTGCCTCCAAATCGATCCTGTTGCTCAGTTCTACCTGTTGAGTACTTTGCTTCTGACACTTCCGGTCACCAGATTTGTAGTTTTTTCCCCCTCGCCAAGCAATTCTCAGGTTCTCCAGATATCAGTTGGGTGTCCTACAGATTTAATTCAATTCTGACACTGTCTACCTGGAGATTATTACCTGTGCTTCTGACCATCTGAATGCAGATTCTTAGGCCCCTCCCTCAGGTTCACCTCATTTGCTGGAGCAGCTCCTAGGACTCATGAAAATATTTTACTTGACATATTATTGGTAAAAACTCAGAAACAGCCAGATGGAGGTGATGCATAGGGCACGGGTTATGGGAAGGAGCTTCCATGCCCTCTCAGGGTTCACTACTCTCCCAGTACCTCCATGTGTCCACCAACCCAGAGGCTCACTGAAACCCATCTAAAGATGCAGGCTTCATTACATAGGCATGATTGATTAGTGTGTGTTAATAGCTCTGCTGCTGCTGCTGCTGCTGCTAAGTCGCTTCAGTCATGTCTGACTCTGTGTGACCCCATAGACTGCAGCTCACGAGGCTCCCCCATCCCTGGGATTCTCCAGGCAAGAACACTGGAATGGGTTGCCATTTCCTTCTCCAATGCATGAAAGTGAAAAGTGAAAGGGAAGTCGCTCAGTCGTGTCTGACTCTTAGCGACCCCATGGACTGCAGCCTTCCAGGCTCCTCTGCCCATGGGATTTTCCAGGCAAGAGTACTGGAGTGGGGTGCCATTGCCTTCTCCGGGTTAATAGCTCAGTCATGTCCAAATCTTTGTGACCCCATGGACTGTAGCCTGCCCAGTTCCCATGGAATTCTCCAGAGAAGAATACTGAAGTGGGTTGTCATTTCCTTCTCCAGGGGATCTTCCTGACCCAGGGATCGAATTGGGGTCCCCCACATTGCAGGTAGATTCTGTACCGTCTGAACCACCAGGGAAGCCCAATCATTGGTCGTTGGTGGTTAATTTAGCCTCTCCCCTCTCCAGAGGTGGAGGGAAGAGCTTAGTTCCAACCTTCAAAGCACTTGGTTGGTTTTCCTGGATTCCAGTTCCCATCCTTATGGGCTTTCTAAAAGTCACCTACCTCCCTAATGTAAACTCTGATGTGGTTTAAAGGGGCTTGCTATATAACTAAAGACATACATTTCATTTTTATCCTTCTGGAGATATTTCAGGAACTGGGAGTAAAATTAAGTGCTGTAATAAAGTCCATGCCCCAACCAGTAATGCTGAAGAAGCTAAAGTTGAATGGTTCTATGAAGGCCTACAAGACCTTCTGGAACTAACACCCAAAAAAATGTCCTTTTCATTACAGGGGACTGAAATGCAAAAGTAGGAAGTCAAGAAATACCTGGAGTAACATGCAACTTTGGCCTTAAAGTACAAAATGAAGCAGGGCAAAGGCTAACAAGAGTTTTGCCAAGAGAACACACTGGTCATAGCAAACACCCTCTTGCAACAATGCAAGAGAAGGCTCTACACATGGTCAATACTGAAATCAGATTGATTATATTCTTTGCAGCCAAAGATGGAGAACCTCTATACTGTCAGCAAAAACAAGACTAGGAGCTGACTGTGGCTCAGATCATGAAGTCCTTATTGCAAAATTCAGACTAAAATTGAAGACTGTTGGGAAAACCACTAGACTATTCTGGTATGACCTAAGTCAAATCCCTTACGATTATACAGTAGAAGTGATAAATAGATTCCAGGGATTAGATCTGATAGACAGAGTCCCTGAAGAACTATGGATGGAGATTCTGACATTGTACAGGAGGCAGTGATCAAGACCATCCCCAAGAAAAAGAAATGCAAAAAAGCAAAATGGTTGTCAGAGGAGGCCTTACAAATGGCTGATAAAAGAAGAGAAGCAAAAGGCAAAGGCAAAGGAGAAAAGAAAAGATATACCCATTTGAATGCAGAGTTCCAAGAATAGCAAGGAGAGACAAGAAAGCCTTCCTCAGTGATCAATGCAAAGAAATAGAGGAAGACAATAGAATGGGAAAGAAAATTAGAGATACCAAGGGAACATTTCATACAAAGATGGGCATAATAAAGGACAGAAATAGTATGGACCTAACAGAAGCAGAAGATATTAAGAAGAGGTGGCAAGAATACACAGAAGAATGATACAAAAAAAGATCTTCACGACCCAGATAATCACGATGGTGTGATCACTGTCCTAGAGCCAGACATCCTGGAATGTGAAGTCAAGTGGGCCTTAGAAAGCATCACTATGAACAAAGCTAGTGGCGGTGATGGAATTCCAGTTGAGCTATTTCAAATCCTGAAAGATGATCCTGTGAAAGTGCTGCACTCAATATGCCAGCAAATTTGGAAAACTCAGCAGTGGCCACAGGACTGGAAAAGGGCAGTTTTCATTCCAATCCCAAAGAAAGGTAATGCCAAAGAATGTTCAAACTACCACACAATTGCACTCATCTCACACACTAGCAAAGTAATGCTCAACATTTTCCAAGCCAGGCTTCAATAGTACATGAACCGTGAACTTCCAGATGTTCAAGATGGATTTAGAAAGGCCAGAGGACCCAGAGATCAAATTGCCAACATCCATTGGATCATTGAAAAAGCAAGAGAGTTCCAGAAAAGCATCTACTTCTGCTTTATTGACTATGCCAAAGCCTTTGACTGTGTGGATTACAACAAACTGGAAAATTCCAGACCACCTGACCTGCCTCCTGAGAAATCGGTATGCAGGAGCTGACTGTGGAAGCAGCAGTTAGAACTGGACATGGAACAGACTGATTCCAAATCAGGAAAGGAGTACGTCAAGTCTGTATATTGTCACCCAGCTTATTTAACTTATATGCTGAGTACATCATGCAAAATGCCGGGCTGGATGAAGCACAAGCTGGAATCAAGATTGCTGGGAGAAATATCAGTAACCTCAGATATGCAGATGACACCACCCTTATGGCAGAATGTGAAAAGGAACTAAAGAGCCTCTTGATGAAAGTGAAAGAGGAGAGTGAAAAAGTTGGCTTAAAACTCAACACTCAAAAAACTAAGATCATGGCATCCAGTCCCATCACTTCATTGCAAATAGATGGGGAAACAATGGAAACAGTGACAGACTTTATTTGGGGGGGCTCCAGTATCACTGCAAATGGTGACTGCAACCATGAAATTAAAAGACGCTTGCTCCTTGGAAGAAAATTTATGACCAACCTAGACAGCATATTGAAAAGCAGAGACATTACTTTGCCAACAAAGGTCTGTCTAGTCAAAGCTATGGTTTTCCCAGTAGTCATGTATAGATGTGAGAGTTGGACTATAAAGAAAGCTGAGTGCCGAAGAATTGATGCTTTTGCACTGTGGTGTTGGAGAAGACTCTTGAGAGTCCCTTGGACTGCAAGGAGATCAGACCAGTTAATCCTAAAGGAAATCAGTCCTGAATATTCATTGGAAGGACTGATGCTGAAGCGGAAGCTCCAATACTTTGGCCACCTGATGTGAAGAACGGACTCATTGGAAAAGACCTTGATGCTGGGAAAGATTGAAGGTGGGAGGAGATGGGGATGACAGAGGATGAGATGGTTGGTTGGCATCACTGACTTGATGGACATGAGCTTGAGCAAGCTCCGGGAGTTGGTGATGGACAGGGAAGCCTGTCCTGCTATGGTCCATGGGGTTGCAAAGAGTCAGAAATGACTGAGCAACTGAACTGAACTGAACTAAACTGTAATAAAGATAGCCTATGGCTTTTACATAGGAAGTTAGAAGGGTTTTGGAATCTATGTGCTGGGAATGGTGTACAAAGTTCATATTATAAATCACAATGTCACAACACCCCTGTCAAAAATCAGTTGCCTATAAATGTATGTTCTAGACACTCAGTCCGGTTCCATTGATCCATACATCTGTCCTTATGCCAGTACCACACAGTATTGATGGCTGTAGCTTTGTAGGAAGCTAAGAATTCAGAAAATGTGAATCTTCTAAATTTCTTCTGTTTAAAGATTGTTTTGGCTATCCTAGCATTTCTATTTGAGGATTGGTTTGTCAATTTCTGCAGAAAACTAGCTGAATTTTGATAGGTGTTGCACTGAATCCATAGATTAATTTAAAGAGTATTGCCATTTAAAAAATATTAGATTATCAGTGGAATGTATTTCCATTTAATTGCTTTCAGCATTGTTTTGTAGCTTTCAGCATATAAGACTTGTGCTTTTTGTGAAATATCAAGATATTCCTAAGTATTTTATTTTCTTGTTGCTGTTGTAAATGGAGTTGTTTTCTAATTTAATTTTGGATTGTTTGTTGTTTGTGATTTTTGCATATTGATCTTCTCTTTTGCAACTTTGCTGAATTTGTTTAGCAAACAGTTTAGGGATGAATTTCCAAGGATTTTCTATGTATATGTTTGCTATTTGTAGTTGAAGATAGCTTTACTTATTCTTTTCTAATCCAGCTATTTATTTTTCTTGCTTAATTGCTCTGGCTGGAATCTATTTAAATGTTGAACAGAAGTGGTAAGAGCAGACAGACATCCTTGCTGATCTTAGGAAGAAAGTATTCAATTGTTTACTGTTAAGTCTGATGTTAGCTGTGGGTTTTTCATAGGTATGCTTTATCAGGTTGAGAATGTTTCCCTCCATTCCTAGTTTGTTGAATGTTTTATGACAGGGTGTTGGATTTTGTCAATATATGATTTTAGGGGACATAAACGTTCACACTAGAGCATATGGTATATAACATTGATTTTCATATGTTTAATTACCCTTGAATTCCTAAAATAAAGCCCAGTTGATCATGATGCATAATTCTTTTTATATGTTGTTGGATTCACTTTGCTATTATTTTGTTGAAGATTTTTTTCTCTACATTAATAAGAGATATTGGTCTGTAGTTTTCTTGTGATGTCTTTGTCTCCTTTTGATCCAACATAATACTGGCTTCACATAATGAGTTAAGTGTTATGTCTTATATTTTTGGAAAAGTTTGTAAAGGATTGCCATTAATTAATTTTCTTTCATTTGGTAATGTTCACTAGGGAGGCCACCTGGTCCTGTGTCCTTCTTTGTGAGAAGTTTTTGAATACTAATTCAATCTCTTTACTTGTTATTTGTCTATTCAGATACTCTTTCTTCTTAAATCAAGTTTCGTAGTGTGTGTCCTTCCTAGGAATTGTCCATTTCATGTAGGTTATATAATTTGTTGGCAATTACACATTCCTTTTTAACATTGTTTCTTTATACACTACTTTTCAAACTTCCTGCTATTTTAGATGGACCTTTCTTTAGTGTAGATTAAGAAGATTTTCCAACTATGTGGCTGTTATCTATGAAAGCCACACATTGGGAAATGAGGTTTTAAGAATAACCAACATTATTTTTATTAATATTTTGCATTTTGTCTTTTAGGATTGTATACTCATCAAACAGAAATATAAAAAGCTACGAAGAAGAAATTCTTAGGAAAAAGATAGTGGAAAGTGGAGTACCACAAAAGAAATGTGACTTCAGTGTTGGAAATTGTACTGACCATGATAGAAGGTTATCTGTAGAGTTCTTAAGTAAAAGATCATCTGATCATTCTCTTCTGAAACATGAAATTCCAAAAGATATCAACAGCAAAGAGGAAAATGTAATTTCCACTGGTGAGGTATTTTTTGTGGATTTTTATAAACTTTTATAGCCATGAAAGTAATTATATTCTAAACACTTAGAGAAAAACATACTTCAAAAATCAGCTCTGTTGAACATTTTTTTATAAGTAGATGAAAGTCAGTATAAATGAAAGTATATAATTTATGAGTGAATGGAAATAATAATATGGCCTACTCCCAGTTTTCCCAAGTAATTAGAGATGGAGTTATTATTAATAAATACAGACATAATTCACAATTTTCCTTTTAAGCTTCTATATATTTTCACTCTTATTCTAATCTACACAAGCAAAAGCTTTAGCACACTGTAGAATCAGTTCTAACACAATGTATACGTTCCTTAAAAAACTCCATGCAACACAAAAATCACCAATACATTTTGTCATGACACATTTTTAAAAGATCGGAACCTAAAAAAACTAGGAACATAGTTTTATCCATGTTAAATGATTCAGCAATACATAAATACTACAATAAATATGGCATTTGACCTTGAAAAAGAGGTCTAGTTTGTTTGTAGAAGTGGGTGTCAAAAGGGTTGCAGCTTGTGAATTGCTGTGAATTGGTGGAAGGAGTATTTTAAGGATGTAGATATAGATACAGTAGATATTCCAACAGGAGATTCAAGAGCCTTGGATAAGAGAACAAACTGTTTATTACTTATAGAGCGTCTCAGAACCACTTCTCAACCCTCAGTCCCCATGAGGGCTTAATGTTACCTGCTGTTCACATGCAATGGAGTTGCACCATAGGAGGGGAACCCCAACTTTATGAGACTTTTACAGGCTGCCGGCAGACCTGCTCATCCTCCTCCACAGAGGGAGAGACCTTTACTTTGGAAGGTAGATAAATCTTGTCTGGTGAGGGGAAGGTAGGAATGTAAGGAAATGATTTTGAGGAGAGGATAGTCTCTGAATCTTTCTGGAGCATCTCATTATCTCTAACTTCCAAGATGTATTTGT
This sequence comes from Bos indicus x Bos taurus, assembly GCF_003369695.1. Taxonomy (NCBI): domain Eukaryota; kingdom Metazoa; phylum Chordata; class Mammalia; order Artiodactyla; family Bovidae; genus Bos; species Bos indicus x Bos taurus. The sequence goes on along the minus strand of NC_040078.1, from coordinate 51,449,185 downwards.
TGTTTAATCACCCTTGATCCAAATTTGCCAGTGCTCTGCTCAGAAAGGACAGACCATACAAAAACAAAAATATTCATAGAAAATGGTCTCCCAGCAGCTGTTATCTGAAATCAGATGGAAATTTGTAACACCAGAAATGAGTAGGCATGGGTGAACTGAGGTTTCTGGTAGGTGTCTTAGGTATTTATGTTTTATGTATATTCTTTCATGGCTCAGTCCAACTGGATACAGTTCCTTGCATTGACTTAGTATTTCTTATGGATTACCTTGCACCTAAGGAAAGGAAAAATTCCCGTTATGCAAAAATTGTTCCCTAATATGTCAGTTGTGTTGGATCAAACTCATGTTTTCAAAACATGTGTTACAGTTGAATTGACTGTACATGATAGTATCTGTTAACTAAAAGATTTTTATTACTGATGTTTAGTGCAGCAACAATAAAAACAAACTGATTTAAGCTCAGTTAGGTTTCTTTTGTATATGTTCACCATATTGTATTATGGTAAATGAATGCATGCATGCATGCATGCCTCTTTTAGGCTTGAGATAGATCTGTTCATTTTTTAAACTATCTCATTTAGTCTCAGCCCTACAAAGAAAGTGGTTACAGACTGATTTTATAGATGAGGACAGTAAGGCTCAGAGAGTATAAGGGACTTTCTAAGGCCACACAGATGGGGCAGTTGACCGAGCTGATATTCGATACCCATTTTTCTTGCCTCTAGCCTAGAACTCTGCCATGGGCCCACAATAGCCGATTAAAGTGGCCAAACAGATTTTTAGTGTAGATGGAAAGAGTTCATTTACCCCTCAACCCCTTGCCTTTATCTATTTTCTCCTCCATCACTCCGTGGAAATCCCACCCCGCCCCGCCCCACGTTGATCAGTTTAATAGACACTTGTTTGCCGCATCTTATAAAGTCCTTTGCCATCCTCCATACTGTCCGTGCCACCCTCCTTGAAACTTCCTCTGTCTTCTTGACTCTGTGCTATCTGGATTTTCCCTCTCAGTCACTGCTCAGTCTCCTTCACCAGCACTTCCTCTTCAATTTTTTTTTTTTTGAGGTTCATATCCGACCACTGACCAGACTTATCTGTCTAAATATACCTCTAAATATAAATATCTCAAAATTTAACCTGTGTCAGACAGATCTAATCACCTGCCTTTCCCAGCCTGCTCTTCTTTTAAATACTGCATAATGTGAATTATATTAATTATATTACTATCTTTCTTTCTTCCTTTTTTTTATACACTCTTTTATTTCTTTATTTTAGACCTCACCATGTGACATTCGGGATCTTTGTTCCCAGCCCAGGGATCAAATTCATGTGTTATATTGTTTCCCACACTTCTACCAACCCAAATTTTGTGTTAGAAAATTGTATATAAAATATTTGTTAATGTTGCAGGCTTTATGGTCATATCTTTTTGCCTTGTCATGCTGTTCATGGTGTTCTCAAGGCAAGAATGCTGAAGTGGTTTGCCATTCCCTTCTCCAGGACATCATATACCTTCCAGTTATATTCATTTATTGATGCTTTGGCTTATAGGACTAAAAGTTAGTAAACAAGACTGATAATGGCATTGGAACTTTAATAATTCCTTCCTGTTATTGCACTATAAGTATTAAAGGGGGGTAGATTCTGCCCCCACGATTATGTGTCTTTGGCATAAGGTTTATCATGCACCCTGCAGTGGAATCATGGAGTCCTAGCCACTGGACTGCCAGGGAATTCCCTATATTAACTATCTTTCTTCTCAGTTACTCTTTTATCCTTCATTCAATTCATGAGCATGTCTGTTGATTTGCCTCCTAAATATTCTTAAATACTTCTCTCCTTTATCCTCCTGCCATTTCTTTATTTCAGTAAGTTGCTATTTTCTTTGAGAATTTGAACCTCAACTGGTCACCTGACTTCTTGTGCCACCTTCCATTTCTATTGTATAGAACAAAATTTGTTCATTGCAAGCCTGACCATGGCACTTGCCTTATTAAAACTCTTTAGTAGTCTCCCACAGCCTTAGTATAAATCCCAGCTTCTTTCCCATGGTATAAGGGGATTTGGGGAACTGACTGCCACCTAGTACTCTGCTGCCTCCTATCTTCACAACCCCTCACACCCCCTGAGCTCTGCTCTTACTGACTTGGCATTTCATCTGAAAGAACTGTATTTTGTTACTTCTGTGCTTTTATACTTGGTATTTGTTCCTGGAATGCCATTCTAATCAGCACATTATTCAAATACCAACTTTTGAAGATTTGATACAAAGATTGAACAAAAGATTTGATACAAGATTGAAGAAAACAGATAGTGTTACTGTTTTGCAGTTTAGAGAAGGTATAATCAGGTTGGTTATGTACCAAGTGTGTTAAGGACTCAAATAGGGCACATTAACCTAGACGTAGGCCTTCAGAAAAAACTACATGGAAGGAATAACAGGCCTTCAGAGAAAGCTGTGTGGAAGGAATAATATCTGAACTGAATCCTGAAGAAAAAGCAGATGTTGACCAGACATAGAGAGTTTAGGGAAGAAGTAGTCCAGGCAAAGGAAACGACAGTCCTGGAGGCAAAGAACCAGGCACATAGCAAATTTGGAACACCATGCATGGTTTGTTGTGGGTCTAGAGTAAAGGAGGGGATAAGAATAGTCACAGTAAGGGATGAACCTGGATATATAAGCAGAAGACAGACAATGAAGAGCCTTATTATATAAAGGATGACTTAAATTTTGTGGTCCAAACAAGGATTCTTTTGAAAGAGTAAAAAATGAAAAATTATCATTGCTGTTGAATGTTATTCTAGGGGAACAGGCATTAACTGGAATGCCCCCAGGCAAACCAAGAGATGTGGTGGCCTTATTCATAAGGCATTTAAGTGGTACTATTTTGCAGGCTTAAAGAGTATGAACAGAGCAAGTTTAAGGTAGAATGGAATGATGACTTCAGGTTGAGGAACAGTTTTGGGTTTCTGTAATTGTGTGTTGTTGTTGTTTTCTTTTCTGGGTACCACTTCTGACTCCAAATGTGTGTGGGTTGTTTTTTTTTTTCCCCACACATAACCAATTCTCCTAACACCAGCTGGGCATCCAACAGTTCAATTCTAATGGTAACTATCCAGAGTTAGCAACAGATAAATGCCACAGGTTAAGGGCTTAGTGCTGCAATATTCTCCCCACTTCAGATGTTAAACGCAAGTCAGGTGCCTAGGCTACTGTTGGGGAGGAAAGAGTTCTTTCTACCCTCTTAGGTTCTGTGACTGGCCTAAGAATTAAATTGAAATAAGACAGATTAACAGGAGGGGGGAGAATGGTTTTCATCACTTATTTTTGCACCAAGAGTTTCACCAAAAAAAGGAGATTCAAGAAGATGGCTAGATAATCGAGGGTTATTTATCATCTTGACTTTCCCTGGTGGCTCAGCAGTAAAGAATCCTACTGCATGAATCCACCTGCAATGCAGGAGACGTGGGTTCAATCCCTGAGTCAGGAAGATCCCCTGGAGAAGGAAATTGCAACCCACTCCAGTATTCTTATCCTGGAAATCCCATGGACAAAGGAACTTGGTGGGCTACAGTCCACAGGGTTACAGAAAGAATTGGATGCAATTTATCGACTAAACAACAAAATATTATCTTAGGCTAAGTGAAAGAAAGGCATTCTGGGCTACTAGATGGTGGAGGCAAGTTATGGGAAGGTGAGAGGAGAAAATGTATAGTAAATAAGGGTTGTCTTGTTATACAGATAATAGTCAAGTGAAGAGAATAGTTTCTTCCTAAGAAGGAGATAGCTTTGCACATGGAAATTTCCTTTACAAAAGGGAAATTTTTTACTTTTATTTTTAGACAGTTGGGGGATGTAAATAGCTTTCCCTGCATCTGCTCCCTCTCAAGTACCTTTAGCTCAAAATAATCCTCATGCCAGAGTGGCATGTTTTGGGGTGACATATCCCCATTACTTCCCACTCTTGTGCCCAGCGACTACAAATTTCAGAGTTCCCATGACCACCCTCCTACAAAGTTCAATAATTTTCTAGAATGACTCACAGAACTCAGGAACACATTTCACTTATATTTACCTATTTGTTATAAAAGATATAATTTAGGAACAGCCAAATGAAAAAGATACAGGGCTAGGTATGCGGGTTGGGTAGAGAAGGGAAGGTATACAGAACAAATATCCATGCCCTCTCAAGGTGTGCTATCTTTTCAAAAGTTGGTGTGTTCACCAACCCAGTAGTTCCCTGAATCTTATTGTTCAAGAATTTTTATAATTCAGTCTATAGCTCCCTTTCCCTCCCTAGAGGTATGTGGAAGGGCCTGAAACTTCCCCCTCCCTGATGACATATTTGTCCTTTCTGGTGACCAGCCCCCATCCTGAAGCTCTTTAGGGGCCTTAACCCAGAGTCACCTCATTAGCATTCTGGTTTCTAAATATATACATTTGTAAATTGGTTACTGGGAATCTGTTCCCAGGGACCCATCCTCAACAGTTATACTAACAAAAATTTCCAGACTGATAGAGCTATAATATACAATGTAGTATTTTTCTTTTTAAATATATATACATGTTTTATATTTCACTTCCCAAAGCCTAAATTATGAATCTTTTGAAGTAGAGGTAGTTCTTAAAATATTTTCTATAACTCTCTATACTGTATATGGTACTAGACTCATAATAAGTGCTCTATAAGTCCCATTGATTTTAGTTGAATTTCTGTTGGTTCACAGATCGTCCTAGCCATAAATCCATGAACAGAAACAGGAAGAAACTAAGTGATGAAAAAGAATATCAAACTTGGGAAATTTTTTAACTTTTCAAGTCAGATGTTTGTGAAGTGGCTTCAATTTTGGTGTATAATTTATAATAGTATTACTATATTTAAATGTGTATCTATATTTAAAGGTATATCTACATTTAAGTATAAGTAGAAATATATATTTCAGAGCAGAAAGAATTGATGATTTTAAAGTTTCATTTAACTTTGAATTTACCACTTAAAGATTTCTCTCACTGTTACTTTCTTTCAGTAACTAATCAAGATAACCATGTGGAAAAACATTTTGCTAGTTTTAGAATACAATGGACATGAGTTTGAGCTAACTCTGGGAGATAGTGAAGGACAGCCTGGCGTGCTGCAGTCCACGGGGTTGCAAAGAGTTGGACACAACTGAGTGACTGAGCAACAACAAGAATACAAAATTTTGAAATATATATACTATTAAAGAAACTATTTTTTGTCTTGTTTTTCTCTTTTAAAGATATTTATGACTTGGAACCTGCATCTGAATTAGGAGAAGATTTACTGAAGCTTTATGTGAAACACTGTTGCCCAGATATTGATATTTATGTTGACGGAAAAAGTTTTAAAGCTCACAGGTAAATAGGCATGTGATTAATTTGGTATTCTGGTTGTGACAGTAAAGTGTCAGGGTGGCTGTCTTTTTCTAGCACAGTGGTTTTCAAGATCTGATTCACATAGGCTGCAGAGGTTCCATGGAGATGCCTCAGGAGGTCTCTGACGGGAAGAGTTTGGACCATAGACAGGATTTTCTATCTGCAGTTTCACACATGCACAGATGACCCACTGAGACATGTGCACATGCTCAGCTAGAGCAGATCTGTGCTGTGCATTGGGCATGAACCTAAGATTTCATTAGAAGAAAATATACTGTTGCCTAAAATGGATTTGAAAGCCACTGAAAATGTCATTAAATGCAGTTTTTAATTTCATAGTCATTATGGTATTGAAAATGATTATTGCTACATGAATGACATTTTCTCTGAATGCATTTTGGCTCAAAGTCTTTAATTCTAAATAGATGATTCTCATGAATAGCATTGATTAGGAGGTTTAATTTTTCAGTGTACTTTTTAAAAACCATTATTCTGTAGAATTGGGTTGCTTAGGCATTCCAGGCTTTTAGAGTTTAAATTAAAGCCTGCTGCCTGTTTAGGTCAGGCTCTTTTTTTGTAAGTAACTAAAATCTGCTTAAAGAAAGAAGAGACGTTAATAAGAAATAGAGATTTTTTTTTCTTGGAACTCAAGGGAAAGAGGTACAGCTGGGCCTCACAACAGACTAGAATTGGAAAGCTGAGGAACCCAGAGTTATCCTCCCTGCCTCTTTGTGTTTCAAATAGAATGTTAAGTTATTCTGGTACTGCGGAAGAGGAAGAAACAGACTATTTTTGCAGAGGCTAGAAGCAGTCTTGTAGGTTCAAGGGTGCACAGCCCTTAATGAAGTTAGCAGTGGGTTTAGATTACAGAAATCCAAGCCAAACAGTAGCAATGTTTGTACTCTTATACTGGTTTTGCCACTTAATTGACTGAAGTACATTGCTAAACTCTTAAGACTGCCAGTTTCCATCAGACTGCCATCCAAAGTTTGAATTCTTCTTTCTGAGAACACATATTTTTAAAATATATATACACATTTTCCTATTTTTTATGAAATCCCCATTATATATAGTAAAATACAGAGTGTGGTAGAGATTTATTTATATATTTTCCATATTATGGATCTGTATTCTCCATATGTGGGAATATAAATATACATATTCCCAAATTGTATGTGTGCATGCCTTTCTTTCTTCTTGGTTAGTGTAGAGCGACAACACAATTTTACTTTTAAAATTAATTTGCTTTGAGTTTGTTTTATGCCAGATTTTTCTTGAAACTTATGGAACCCTAGGACTATTGTTGTCATACTGGGAAAGCAGGACTCTGTGACCATTTGCACTATGTTTTCCAACACTGTCTATATTTGGCTTCTCCCTGTGTACTGCCTGACAGTGGACTGTTTTAATAGCTGCATCTAGAATATTAGGACAGCTCTTGCTACATTTCTGGCTTATTTTGTTCACCTAGTGATAAAAAAGAAATTTATATTAACTAGAAAGGCAATTTCCTGAGGATATGTTTCAAGAAGATCTGGCTTAAGTTCTCTTACTTGGTTGGCACCCTTATATGAGTTAAAGTGACAGATTCTAAATCCTAAGATTACCTTCCTATTCCAAACTTGAACGTTTTTCTGTTTGTACCTAAAATTTTATTATTCAGTTCAAAGATTATTATATCAATAGTTCAGAAAACACAGGCATACTTCGTTTTCCTTTATTGCACTTTGCAGATAATTGTGTTTTTTATGACTTGAAGATATGTGGCAGCTCTGCATTGAGCAAGGCTGTCAGCACTATTTTTCCAACAGCATTGGCTCACTTCATGACTCTGTGTCACCATTTTAGTAATTCTCACAACATTTCAGACTTTTGCTTGATCCACAGCCCAATACCTGGAGTCCTTTATTTGCTGCAAGATGATCTGATGCCAGTCACTTGCTTGTGGTGGCACAACTAAGCTAAAGAAGTCATTTATAACTGGGTAATTACGAGTGTGTGTTCTGTGTTGGAACCTGTCTGCCTGGGTTTGAATTCCAGCCTCACCATCTTTAGCTGTATGAATTTGGGGAAGTTATTTAATCATTCTGTGTTTTAGCATCCTCAGCAAAGATGGAGATTATAATAGTACCCATCTTAGAGAGTTATTACTGGGTTTCCCTGATGGCTCAGTGGTAAAGAATCTGCCTGCCAGTGCAGGAGACTCAGGTTCAATCCCTGGATCAGAAAGATCCCCAAGAGAAGGAAATGGCAACCCACTCCAGTATTCTTGCTTGGGACATCCCATGAACAGAGGACCCTGGTGGGCTATAGTCCATGGGGTCACAAAAGAGTTGGACATGACTTAGCAACTAAACAACAATATATAGGGTCATTATGGTGATTAAATTACTAAAAGCATTTAAAGTACTTTGAACAATGCCTGGCACGTAGTAAGTACCATGTAAGTGTTTGCTGTCATCATCCAGGTAATAGGCCTTTGATATGAGCTTTTGTATAGATAGTAGCAACAGCTTGAGTGTCCTTTATTTATGTGGGACATGCAGAGAAAGGTGATTTGAATCACTTGCATTTCTCCCCAACCCAAGGAGCAAAGGGATAGCAGTAGACTTCCTACACTGTTCTGTCTCTACACAGGCCTTACCCTCATCACAGTGTTACTTCTCCACTCTTCCCACATCTTAGTTCTTGCTTATCTCCAAAGGAGATAAGAGAGCTTTTTTCTCCTGCTCAAAGGAGAAAAAGAGAGCTCTGTTTATTTGCAGGCAGAGAGATTATAGTAAAAGGACTCATTAGAGTTCATGGATCCCATTTGTTAGTTACTGCTTTTCTGAGTGTTGCTTCCTGGAGTACTACAACACATTACTCCTGTTGTGGATTTCTGTGACATCACTTTTCTGCCTGAATTGCTGTCAATCACCAGATGAATACCATCTGTATACTTGGCATTTCTCTCTACTTGTATTTCCTCCTGTCATCTTTCAGTTCAGTTCAGTTCAGTAGCTCAGTGGTGTCCAACTCTTTGCGACCCCATGAATCGCAGCACGCCAGGCCTCCCTGTCCACCACCAACTCCTGGAGTTTACCCAAACTCATGTCCATCGAGTTGGTGATGCCATCCAGCCATCTCATCCTCTGTCGTCCCCTTCTCCTCCTGCCCCCAATCCCTCCCAACATCAGGGTCTTTTCCAATGAGTCAACTCTTCGCATGAGGTGGCCAAAGTATTGGAGTTTCAGCTTCAGCATCAGTCCTTCCAATGAACACCCAGGACTGATTTCCTTTAGGGTTTAGCCTACCTCAAATTATCCACCTGATCTCTCATTTTATCGTGTCAATTATTATCCTATTATTTTCTTAATGAAATTTAATCTGTATTTTTAAACTCATTTATTTGTTGTACTTCATTATTCCATAATTAAGATTCTCTCATATTACTTTATTGAAAAAGCAGGGCAGTGATTTCCTAATTTTAACTTTCTAACACTTAAGATCCTATATCCCTTCCAAATACCTTTTTTATTTTTTTCTTCAGTGCCTGATATTATACCATCAGACTTTCATTCATGGGGTTAAGATGCTATCAAATCTCCCTTTAAAATGTAGATTCTCTAAGGCTTCTCTGGTGGGTCAGTGTTGAAGGGTCCACCTGCCAATGCAGGGGACACGGGTTTGATCCTTGGTCCAGAAAGATCCCACATGCCATGGAGCAGCTGAGCCCATACACCACAATTGTTGAGCTTGTGCTCTGGAGCCTGGAGCTGCAACTACTGAGCCCATGTGCCACAACTACTGAAGTCCCTGTGTCTGAGAGCCCGTGCTCCACAAGAGAAGCCACCACAATGAGAAGCCAGCACACTGCAGCTGGAAAGTAGCCTGCTCACCACAGCTAGAGAAAAGCCTGTGCAGCAACTAAGACCTAAGGACAGCCAAAAATAAATAAAATTATTTTTATTTTTTTAATGAAGATTGTCTGAAACTACAATTTAATAAGTCAGCACTGAGTTAGGAGATGAGTGTCCTTCAGTCAGTTCAAGACACTAGAGTCACTCAGTCGTGTCCAACTTTTTGCAACCCCATGGACTGTAGCATGCCAGGCTTCTCTGTCCATCATAACTCCCAGAGTTTGCTCAAGCTCATGTCCATTGAGTCGGTGATGCCATCCAACCATCTCAATCGCTGTCATCTCCTCCTCCTGCCTTCAATCTTTCCCAGCATCAGGGTCTTTTCCAGTGAGTCAGTTCTTCACATCAGGTGGCTAAAGTATTGGAGTTTCAGCTTCAACATCAGTCCTTCCAAAGAATATTCAAGACTGATTTCCTTTAGGATTGATTGGTCTGATCTCCTTGCAGTCCAAGGGACTCTCAAGAGTCTTCTCCAACACCACAGTTCAAAAGCATCAATTCTTTGGCGCTCAATTTTCTTCACAGTCCAACTCTCACATCCATACATGACCACTGGAAAAACCATAGCTTTGACTAGATGGACCTTTGTTGGCAAAGTAATGTCTCTGCTTTTTAATAAGGTTGGTCATAGCTTTTCTTCCAAGGAGCAAGTGTCTTTAAATTTATGGCTGCTGTCACTATCTGCAGTGATTTTGGAGCCCAAGAAAATAAAGTCTGTCACTGTTTCCATTGTTTCTCCATCTATTCACCATGAAGTGATGGGACCGGATGCCGTGATCTTAGGTTTTTGAATGCTGAGTTTTAAGCCAGCTTTTTCACTCTCCTCTTTCACTTTCATCAAGAGGCTTTTTAGTTCCTCTTCACTTTCTGCCATAAGGGTGGTGTCATCTGCATATCTGAGGTTATTGATATTTCTCCCGGCAATCTTGATTCTAGCTTGTGTTTCATCCAGCCTGGCATTTCACGTGATGTACTGTGCATTTAAGTTAAATAAGCTGCGTGACAATATACAGCCTTGACATACTCTTTTCCGAATTTGGAACCAGTCTGTTGTTCCATGTCCAGTTCTAACTGTTGCTTCTTGACCTGCATACCGATTTCTCAGAAGGCAGGTCAGGTGGTCTGGTCTGGTATTTCCATCTCTTTCAGAATTTTCCACAGTTTGTTGTGATCCACACAGCCAAAGGCTTTGGCGTAATCAATAAAGCAGAAGTAGATGTTTTTCTGGAACTCTTTTGTTTTTTCAATGATCCAGTGGATGTTGGCAATTTGATCTCTGGGTCCTCTGCCTTTTCTAAATCCATCTTGAACATCTGGAAATTCACAATTCACATACTGTTGAAACCTGGCTTGGAGAATTTTGAGCATTACTTTGCTGGTGTATGAGATGGGTGCAATCATGTGGTAGTTTGAACATTCTTTGTCATTGCCCTTCTTTGGGATTGGAATGAAAACTGCCCTTTTCCAGTCCTGTGGCCACTGCTGAGTTTTCCTGATTTGCTGACATATTGAGTGCAACAATTTAACAGCATCATCTTTTAGGATCCTTAGTCTATGCAGTATTAACTATTATAGACCTGTGTGTGCATGCTAAGTTGCTTCAATCCTGTCCGACTCTTTGCGACCCTGTGGGCTGTAACCCATTGGGCTCCTCTGTCCAACGGATTCTCCAGGCAAGAATATTGGAGTGGGTTGCCATTGCCTCTTCCAGGGGATCTTCTCAACGCAGGGATTGAACCCTCATCTCTTTATGTTTTCTGCATTGGCAGGTGGTTCTTTACTACTAGCACCACTTGGAAGCCTAGTCTGACTAATTAGCTATATAATCCTGAGTTGCTGTTTAGTCACGAAGTTGTGTCTGACTCCTTTGCAACCCCATGGACTGTAGCCCGCCAGGGTCCTCTGTCCTTGGAATTTCCCAGGCAAGAATACTGGAGTGGGTTGCCATTTCCTTCCCCAAGGGATCTTCCCGACCCAGGGATCAAACATGAATCTCCTGCATTGGCAGGTGGATTCTTTACCACTGAGCCACAAGGAAGGCCATATTCTTGAGTACATCAGCTGAAAACTTTTTTCAGAAGTATACACTTTAGTAGTTCAGAAGTTAATCTGAGTTTTGATTCTGGTTGCACCATTTATTAATTGTTGAGAAGTTACTTAATCTCTCCAAGTCTCAAATTCTTTATCTGTAAAAGAAATAATGATAGTAATTATAGCATAGGATGGCTGTGAGGATTGAATCAGGTAATGTACATAAAGTACTTAGCATGGTACTGTGGCACATTGAAGCATTCAGTGAACATTAGTTGCTAAAAGTATGTATTAGCTATCTGAGAGGCAGGCATTTTGTTGTCTGTTCTACCTTATCTTACAGTGGAGGTTGGCAAACTGTGGCCCAACCTAAAGAATAATATGCAACAGGGACCTGAAAAACCTAATATACTTATATTTTTATTTACTATCTGGCCCTTTGCAGAAAATTTTTGCTGTTCCCTCCCTTACTAGGATTGCCAGGGAGCATTAATGAAATAATTATAATAAAATTCCAACTTATCATGCTATAAAGTGGGTTATGAATCTCTCAGTATTAATTACTTTATTAATGATAAATGGTGAACCCTATCTCTTAAAAGGTTTAAAATAATAAGTTAGATGTGGGAGCAATAGAGAGAAAAGAGGTGAGATTCTAGAGTACCATGGGCCTTTGAGAGAGGCTGCAGTGGGGAACCAAAGCCAGAGAGAGTGGATGCCTAAAAGGAAAGAAGTCACCTAGAGTAGAAGCGCCTTAACGGAACATGACTAAACCTGCTTTTCACATGGTCTCTGCAGAACATGCTGACATGGTAGGCAGAACTCTCAAGACTAGGATGCCATTCTCTAGTATATCTGTAACATTTCCATTCCTATCATTGAGTTTGTGTCTCTTGAGTCACTTGAGTTTATTCCCAAACCTGTTTGATGCCATTTGAATTTCTTATTTTGATAGCATGACTTCATGATATATCATATAAATCAATGATACATGAAATATAAAAGAATTGTTGTTCCAGTGAAAACTAGAGTGAATGTTTTAGAAAGCTTAATAAGGGAGAGGCATTTTAAAAATTGTTATTGAATTCAGTTTAGATGAAACAATACAAAAACTTGAGGGGAAATTATGAAAATCTTAAATGATTCTATACTTCAGATTGCTTCAAAAAGTTTTAAATTTCTTTTTTCATTTTAGAGAAGTTTGAATTTGAAATCATAGACAAGGTGTATAAGTGTAGTTTTTGCAAGACATAAGAGGCATAAATCAGCGAATTCACATTAAAAAAAATAGATTGGCTTTATGGTCAAAGATTTGTGAATAAATGCATACTTATTTTCTAAGTTAGAATAAAATGAATATGATATAGACAAATCATTTAAAAAATTCGCTTCTAATTTTTTGATTAACCAGACAACTATCAGTCTTCATTGTACTAGATAACAAGGCATCCACTCTATTTTTACAACTCACTTTTAAAACTTAGGTAATCCTATGAAAGCTGTAGTCAGTGTATGTTAAGATGAATGTCTCAAGAGAACGCTGACTTACCATTTTTAAAGTTTACATTCTTTAAAATATTTCCAGAGTGTCATGGGTGACAGCTCCAAAAAGTTTGGATTCGCTGATGTGGGTTTAACCCTTATTCAGTTATGTGGAACTGACAGAAAAAAAAAAAAAAATATATATATATATATATATATATTTTTTTTTTTTTCTTGGAGCAAGAGTACTTAAAAAATAGTCCTAGTGAAAAATTCTATATTTAGAGTTTCTCTGAGTAATCCAGGCCATTATTATGCCTGGAGTAATGAATCTGGTTGAGCTAACATCAAGAAGTATTGAATAGCAATGTACTATAAAGCGAGAGTAAGGGGGAAATTAGGGCACCTCTATAGAGCCAGAAGCAGCCTTGTCAGTTGAGATTACATTTAGTCAAAAGGAGACAATAGTTTTTGGTGTGTTGGAAAATAAAAAATCTGCTAAAATTTTAACACATGTATCTACAACATATTTTTTTTTTAAACTGAGGCTTGAATCCAATTAAATAGGAATGTTTTCATAAGTTTCTATCTTAAGAACAGTGTAATTGTTTAAGCCTCAGTCGCTCTTAGTCTTACTTAAATGGAAATGGCTAGCATGCAGCAATTAGTTCAAGTCTTCCATTTAACTGATTTTTTTGTGTACTTGTCCTGTTAATTACTGAAAAGAATGTTGATGTCTCCATCTCATCCTCTGTTGCCCCCTTCTGCTGCTGCTGCTAAGTTGCTTCAGTCGTGTCCGACTCTGTGCGACCCCATAGACGGCAGCCCACTAGGCTCCTCTGTCCCTGGGATTCTCCAGGCAAGAATACTGGAGTGGGTTGCCATTTCCTTCTCCAATGCATGAAAGTAAAAAGTGAAAGTGAAATTGCTCCGTCGTGCCCAATTCTTAGCAACCCCATGGACTGCAGCCCACCAGGCTCCTCTGTCCATGGGATTTTCCAGGCAAGAGTAGTGGAGTGGGGTGCCATTGCCTTCTCCTCCTCCTGCCTTAAATCTTTATACTCTGTGACAACCTAGAGGACTGGGAAGGGGAGGGAGGTGGGAGGGAGGCTGAAGAGGGAGGGGACATATGTATCGATTCATGTTGATATATGGCAAAAACCATCACAATATTGAATTCTGTATGGAACAACTAATTGGTTCAAGATTGAGAAAGTAGTACAACAGGGCTGTCTACTCTCACCCTGTTTAATCTGTATGATGAGCACATCATGAGAAATGCTGGGCTGGATGAATTACAAGCTGGAATCAAGATGGGTGGGAGAAACATCAACAACCTCAGATATGTGGATGATACCACTCTAATGGCAGAAAGCGAAGAAGAACTAAAGAGCCTCTTGATGAGGGTGAAGGAGGAGAGTGAAAGAGCTGGCTTAAAACTAAATATTAAAAAAAAACTAAGATCGTGGCATCCGGTCTCATTACTTCATGGCAAATAGAGAGGGAGAAGGTAAAAATAGTAACAGATTTCCTCTTCTTGGGCTCTAAAATTACTGTGGATGGTGACTGCAGCCATGAAATCAAAAGACAGCAGAGACATTACTCTGCCAACAAAAGTCCGTATAGTCAAGTCTGTGGTCTTCCCAGTGGTCATGGATGGTTGTGAGAGCTGGACTGTAAAGAAGCTGGAGCACTGAAGATCTGATGCCTTCAAAAACCGTGGTGCTGGAGAAGACTCCTGAAAGTCCCTTAGACAGCAAGGAGATCAAACCAGTCAATCTTAAGAGAGATCAACCCTGAATACTCCTTGGGAGGACTGATGCTGAAGCTGAAATTCCAGTTTTTTGGTCGTCTGATGCGAATAGCTGACTCGTTGGAAAAGTCCTATTGCTGGGAAGGATTGAGGGCAGAAGGAGGAGAGAACGTCAAAGGATGAGATGGCTGGATGGCATCACCGATGCAATGGACACAAACTTGGGCAAACTTTGGGAGATGGTGAGGGACAGAGAGGACTGGCATGCTGCAGTCCATGGGATTGCAAAGAATCAGACACAACTGAGCAACTAAACAACATCACAATATTGTAAATTATCCTCTATTAAAAAAAATGAACTCGAAAAAGAATTCATATACAATCAAATGCACACAACTGAGAGTCTAATTTGATGAGTTTTGACAAATACTTAAACCTGTGTAACTCCCACCACAATCAAGATACAGAGAATTTTTATTACCTAAAAAACTCTGCTGTGTCCATTTGCCATTAGTACTGTCCTTCTCTCTGTTGTTGTTATGTAGTTGCTAAGTTGTGTCTGACTCTTTTGGGACCTCATTGCCCACTAGGCTCCTCTGTCCATGAGATTCTCCAGGCAAGAATACTAGAGTGGGCTGCCATTTCCTTCTCCAGGGGATCTTCCTGACCCAGGGATTGAACCCATGTCTCCTGCATTGGCAGGCGGATTCTTTTCCACTCAGCCAGCAGGGAAGCCCTCCCTCTCTCTATCCTCAGGCAAAAACTGAGTTTCATATGCTTATTTTCCATCTGTATTTCTTTGGTGAGTTTTCTCCTCATATCATTTGCCCATTTTTAATTGGACTTCTTTTGTTTTCTGATTGTTGTGTTTTCTAAATTATAGTTTATTTTACCTGTCCTAGAATTTCATATAAATGATCTCAGACATATTATTGAACTTCTTTTGCTCAGGAAAATGTTTTTGAACCTCATCCTTGGATATTATGTATATCATATTTCATTCAGTTTTTATTGCTGAGTAATACTTACATTGTGAGCTTCCCTGGTGGCTAGCAGTACAGAATCCACCTGCAAATGCAGGAGACATAAGAGACACGGATTCAATCCTTGGATCAGAAGATCCCCTGGAGTAGGAAATGGCAACCTGCTCTAATATTCTTGCCTGGAAAATTCCATGGACAGAGGAACCTGGTGGGCTACAGTCCCTGGGGTCACAGAGAGTCAGACACGACTGAGCAGCTGACATACACACTGTATTTAGGCTAGGTGTAGATCACTTTAATCCAGTCAAGGATTGAGCTCATTCAAAGCTGGACTTCAGTTCTAAAAGCGGCTTATCTATTTCCTGTTCATTCTTCTTTCAAAGATGTAGTCCTTCAGAGTCCAACTGAAATTCTGGGACATCCACCAAAGTCTCTCCTCTTTTTTGTTGCTATTGTTCAGTCACTAGGTCCTGTCTGACACTCTGTGTCCCCATGGACTGCAGCATGCCAGTCTCCTCTGTCCTCTACTATCTCCCAGAGTTTGCTCAGACTCATATCCATTGTGTTGGTAGTGCCATGAAATCATCTCATCCTCTGTTGCCCCCTTCTTCTCCTGCTCTCAGTCTTTCCTAGCATCAGAGTCTGCCTGTGAGTCAGCTCTTCACATCAGGCGGCCAGGGTATTAGAGCTTCAGCTTCAGCATCAGTCCTTCCAATGAATAGTCAGGATTGATTTCCTTTAGGAGTGACTGGTTTGATCTTCTTGCAGTCCAAGGGACTCTCAAGTGTCTTCTCCAATACCACAGTTTGAAAGCATCAATTCTTCAGCACTCAGCCTTCTTTATGGTCCAGCTCTCACATCTGTACATGACTACTGGGAAAATCATAGCTTTGACTGTATGAACCTTTGTCATCAAAGTGATGTGTCTCCTCTTTGCTGGATCCCAAATTCCAATTTGTGTGCCTCCAAGTCTGTAAAGATTGCCAGAAGCAATCTAGATTCAGCTTCTTAGCTTCTCAACCTTACTTTTGCTTTCGGATTGTGTGTGTGTGTGTGTGTGTGTGTGTGTGTGTGTGTGCGCGTGCACGTGTGCGCATATATTTTTTTCCCCCTTATCTTTCCAAGCTATTCAGCAGGAGGGTTAGTCAGAGACAACCTAGTAAGCCATTGCCAGAAGTGTCTTTTTATTCTTCTTCTCCCCTTCCCCTCTTCAATCCCAGCCCCTGCTAGAATATTCACATTTTAGCTGTACCTAATTTACTGTTATAGTCCTTAGACTAGTGCCTAGCACAGAATAGAAGTCAGTAGGTATTTGTTGAGTTAAATAATGGATGAATTAACATTCTATCTGAGGAGATAGAATGGACATTCAAAACAAAATATTTTTCCTATAATTTTTCGAATTTAATAGAAAGGTATCCATGAGCATAATTATGCTGAGTTTTGAACTGGTACTCAGGACTTTTAGAGTTCTAGTCTCTTATTGATATTTCCCCAAGGTCTTAACATCATTTGATCTTTATTTATCCATTTGTAAATAATCTGTTATTCTCTCACTCATGAAAATTGTTATTTAAATTTAAGAGCTTTCAATAGAAAAAATTAAATGGGATTTCCCTGGTGGCCTAGTGGTTAGGATTCTGGGCTTTCACTGCTATGGCCCAGTTTCAGTCCCTGGTCAGGGAACTGAGCTTCTGCAAGCCACATGGTGTAGCCAAAAAGAAAAAGAGAGAGAGAAAAATTTAAAAGATGAAAAAAAAACCTGGAATTAATATTCTAATGAAGCAATCAAAATACTTTGGTATAAGTTTAGGCTTGTAATTTCTATTATTAAAACCTACCAGTGAATACAAATGACAGGTAAATTGTTATCATGTTTTAAGAGATAAAGATGAAAATTTTCATAAAAAATTATATTTTGCAATTATGCATAAATGTTTGTCTGTGTTTTCTCCCCCTCTTCCTTTAGAGCCATTTTAAGTGCCAGATCTAGTTATTTTGCTGCAATGCTGAGTGGCTGTTGGGCTGAAAGCTCCCAGGAGTGCGTTACTCTCCAAAGGTAAGCATAATTTTACAAGGAAGCTTGACTGCAAATGATTGCAAATAATACTTCATACAGAGCGCTTTTCATGAATCTGATTTCCCTGTCTGTTCAATGAAATGTTTCTCATGTGATGGAATTCAGCAAGTACACTTTCTGAAAATGAGAGGAAGTTGGGAGCATTTAGTGATAGAGATAATGTATTACTCTTCTCAGACATCCATAACAAAATACCACAAACTGGTTGCTTTAAGCAACAGAAATTTGTTTTCTCACAGTTCTATAAGGCACCACCCAGCAAGGTTGGTGCCTGATGGGAGCTCTTACCTTAGGTCCGTTGAATGTGGACAGGCACCTTCTGCTGTATGCTCCAGTGACCCTGTTTTTAGTGCATGGGGCTGGGGGGCCAGAGAGGGGAAAGGAAGGTGGAGGGAGAGAGCTCACTCTCTGGTGTTTCTTATAAGGACACTAATCCTATCAGATTGGCTAGGGCCCTACCCTTATTACCTCATTTAACCTTAATTATTTCCTTAGAGAGCTTCCCTGGTTGTTCAGATGGTAAAGAGTCTGCCTGCAATGCAGGAGACTGGGTTTGATCCCTGGGTCTGGAAGATCCCCTGGAGAAGGGAATGGCTACGCACTCCAGTATTCTTGCCTGTAAAATCCCATGGACAGTGGAGCCTCGTGGGCTATGGTCCTTGGTATTGTGAAGAATTGGACACAACTGAGCGACTAACACACACACACACACATTTCCTTAGAAGCCCTATTTCCATATTGGGGTTAGGGCTCCAATATGTGAATTTAGGTGTATGGGGGAACACGGATTTTCAGTCTGTGATAGGTAATTTCTTTATTAAAGAATAATTTGGATAGGTGTGGATTTCAGTGACCTATGATAGTGCATTGGTGAATCTACACAATTGGTGCAGTTTATATCAACTGCTGAGACAGTTATTAAGAGATGAACTACCTCCTTACATGTGAAATGGAATATTTTTTGGTCACAGATGATCACTGTGAGAATCCAGAATGTACAGTAGTGGGGAGGGCTTTTTCAGTAGGAAAACTGCCTGGGAGTTCTGAGGGAGAATTCCCGGCTTTCATCATTCTCACTGTGGATGGTTCCTCAACTGGGTCAGTCTTGGCTAGAAGCTTTGATGTGGAATGGTGGTAGTGATGATTCCGTAACAGTGGATGTGTGAAAAATATTGATAAACTCTCACTGTTTTTCACACTAGTCTATAATCTTGAGCCTTGTAGGTTACAGCTGTCTGGTTTCCTTACTAACTAAAATCAATCCCCAAATGCCTCTCATTTGTAATTTCTCACTCTATTGAAAAATGGAAAAATGGAAAATTAAAACATTATTTTTAAGAATATGTTATATGTTTTTATCTCTTTTCATGTTTCATTTATTTAATAGAAATGAGACATATGCAGAAGAACCTAAACCTCTTTTCTTTCATACCACGGTTTCTAGAGAGTTATGCTTTAGTTATATCACCTACTGTTTTGATCTGGCAACCACCAGGTAGTTCTTGATTATGGAAGATTTTATATGCCAAGCAAATAGTTTATTAGCCTGTGGGTAAAAAGAATGTGTAGTTGAGTCAGTCAGTGAAATTTTATCATCACTGTTGAAAAACCCTGTTGAAAAACAGCCTGAAAAAATATGTTTCCTGCCAAAAAGATTTCTTCCTTTATGGTGAATTTAAAATATCTGCTGAATATTGGAAGAGAAATAATGCTTGCAGAGGCCAGAATTTCTGTAAGTGTGTCAATTCTAGAGGTAATCATCATTCTAGTGTATTTTGGAAATGTGTCCAGGGATTATGTTTCAGGTGTTTTAGATATCTTTTATAAAAACTATCTACTCTCATTAGAGGTGAAGTCACTAAAAATTTAAATGGAGAGGTAACCATGTGATTCTGTGTGGTGAGATAAATGTCAAAAGAAGTGTATGATTATTGGACCTTATTTGACAGCAGGGGAAACATAGCTTTGATTCTATGGACCTTTGTTAGCAAAGTAGTGTCTCTGCTTTTTAATATGCTGTCTAGGTTGGTCATAACTTTCTTCCAAGAAGCAAGCATCTTTTAATTTAATGGCTGCAGTCACCATCTGCAGTGATTCTGGAGCCCAAGAAAATAAAGTCTGTCACTATTTCCATTTTTTTCCCATCTATTTGCCATGGAGTGATGGGACTAGATGCCATGATCTTAGTTTTTTGAATGTTGAGTTTTATACCAGCTTTTTCACTCTCCTCTTTCACCTTCATCAAAAGACTCTTTAGTTCCTCTTACTCTCTGCCACAAGGGTGGGTTCATCTGCATATCTGAGGTGATTCATATTTCTCCCAGAAATCTTGATTCTAGCTTGTGCTTCACCCAGCCCAACATTTCACATAATGTACTCTGCATATAAGTTAAATAAGCAGGGTGACAATATACAGCCTTGACGTACTCCTTTCCCAATTTGGAACCAGTCTGTTGTTCCATATCTGGTTCTGTTGTTACTTCTTGACCTGCATACAGGTTTCGCAGTGGGCAGGTCAAGTGGTCTGGTATTCCTATCTCTTGAAGAATTTTCCACAGTTTGTTGTGATCTATACAGTCAAAGGCTTTAGCGCAGTCAATGAAGCAGAAGTAGATGTTTTTCTGGAATTCTTTAGTTTTTTTCTATGATCCATTGGATTTTGGCAATTTGACCTCTGATTCCTCTGCCTTTTCTAAATCCAGCTTGTACATCTAAAAGTTCACAGTTCACATACTGTTGAAGCCTGGCTCGAAGGATTTTGAGCATTACTTTGCTAGCATGTGAGATGAATGCCAATTGTGTGGTAGTTTGAACATTCTTTGGCATTGCCCTTCTTTGGGATTGGAATGAAAACTGACCTTTTCCAGTCCTGTGGCCACTGCTGAGTTTTCCAAATTTGCTGGCATATTGAGTGCAGCCCTTTCACAGCATCATCTTTTAGGATTTGAAATAGCTCAGCTGGAATTCCATCACCTCCACTAGCTTTGTTCATAGTGATGCTTCCTAAGGCTCACTTGACTTCCCTTTCCAGGATGTGTGGCTCTAGGAGAGTGATCACACAATTGTGCGTATCTGGGTTTTGAAGATCTTTTTTGTATAGTTCTTCTGTGTATTCTTGCCACCTCTCCTTAATATCTTCTGCTTCTGTTAGGTCCATACCATTTCTATCTTTATTGTGCCCATATTTTCATGAAATGTTTCCTTGGTATCACTGATTTTCTTCAAGAAATCTCTACTCCTTCCTGTTCTACTGTTTTCCTCTATTTCTTTGCATTGTTCATTTAAAAAGACTTTCTTATCGCCTTTCTATTCTCTGGAACTCTGCATTCAGATGGGTATATCTTTCCTTTTTTCCCTTGCCTTTCACTTCTCTTCTTTTCTCACCTATTTGTAAGGCCTCCTCTGCTGCTGCTGCTGCTAAGTCGCTTCAGTCGTGTCCGACTCTGTACGACCCCATAGACAACAGCCCACCAGGCTTCTCTGTCCACAGGATTCTCTAGGCAAGAATTCTGGAGTGGGTTGCTGTTTGCTTCTCCACAGACAACCATTTTGTCTATTAGCATTTCCTTTTCTTGGGGATGGTTTTGATCACCGCCTCCTATACAGTGTTACGAACTTCCATCCCCTTCAGGCACTCTGTCTATCAGATCTAGTCCCCTCTTGTATTACATATCAAATTGACTGTGTCAAATTACCACCTAAAATGTTATTAGTGTCATGGTGTATAAAGCTGTCAGAAGGTTAAAGCATATTTAGGAATTTTACTGTTTTAAAAAATCACATCTTTTAAGAATTTTTATAATGTAACAAAGTAATCTATAAAACAAATTGCCTTTTCACATTAACTTGTAAACCTGAGTAGATGTTTCAAGGGGTAGTGTCGTATAGTAAAAAGATCATGGACTCTGGTGTCCTTATAGGAAGTCCTACATCCAGGCCCAAACTGTTACATGACTTTGGGACATTGCTTACCTTCCCTGAGGTTGTTGAAAGGAAAAACTTGGCATAGTGTTTGGTGTATAGTCTGTAGTGCTGATTATTATTTACCTTTTTTTCTTTCCCTAAATGGTGCTGTGCTCATTTTTCTAGAGAGTAAAGTGTTCAAGTGAGCACCATTTCCAGGACTAGGACAGCAACACCTGCTTTGCTTGGTCAGTAACCTCTTTTGGAACTGTGCCACTGTTGCATATCTGTAGGATGTTTTCTGCAATAGATTAAAATTGAAATCTTATCTGTCCTTACGGAAAAGAACCAATTGGTTTTTGGTTCTTTTTTGAGTTGGTAGCTCAAAGATGTAATGCATGTGACATTTTAAAATGAGACAGCCTTCAATAAATTAAGGTAGGAATAGTGGAATCCTATTATCCTAGTTTTAGGGCTTCCCAGGTGGCGTAATGGTAAAGAATCTGCCTGTCAATGCAGGAGATGCAAGAGACATGACTTCGATCCCTGTATCAGGAAGATCCTCTGGAGAAGTAAATGGCAACTGGCTCCAGTATTGTTGCCTGGAATCCCATGGAACCTGGTGGGCTATAGGCCACAAAGAGTGGGACATGACTGACCAACTGAGCACACACGTTTAATCCTAGTTCTACCCATGTCCCAGAGTTGGAAGGTGGGAGGATAAAGCTGAAAGGAAGTTCCCCTGGTTGGCAAGGGGACGTTTTCCACATCCAGTACTGGAAGTTGAACAGCCAATATTTCCATAAAGAAACCCCACGTGTTTCCATTTTATGTAAACAGAAGTCTTCCGGTGGTGGCTTGAGACTTTAGAGTATAAATTTGGATTTTTTCATCTTCCTTCAGAGACTCCTGGCTTGCTCTGAACCTTCAGGATGACCTTTTCAAATGTAAATCAGGTCATATTTCTCTTCTGGTCAAAATTCTTCAATGCCTTCTCATCACAAATTAGAATTAAACCCAAATCTTTATCATAAGCTATAAGAACCTGTATGATCTGACCCATAAGATTCTCCCAGACTTCCCCACCTAAAGGAGCTACAGCCCAACTCTCCAGTTACTTTTTTCTATGTTATTCTGTTAGATTGTCTTCACTTTTCACTGTTAAAATTATCTTCGTATATTTGTTGACATGGGCTTCCCTGGTGGCTCAGACAGTAAAGAATCTGCCTGCAATACATGAGACCTGGGTTCGGCCCCTGGGTTGGGAAGATCCCCTGGAGGACAGCATGGCAACCCACTCCAGTATTCTTGCCTGGAGAATTCCATGGACAGAGGAGCTTGGTGGGCTACAGTCCATGTGGTCACAAAGAGTCCAACTTGACTCTTGAGTGACTAAGCACACACATTTGTTGACATTTATTGTCCATGTCCTCTCTCTAGAATGTAAGGTCCAGAATAGCGCCTATCATTCAATAAATATTGAATGTAAATGAATGATGAATGAGTGAATGAGGCCCTATGTTACCTTAGCCCACATATGTAGAAACCTAAAACTTTAGGAAGCACATATATAGCATAGAGGTTTTAGACTGGGTACATGTTATCTCTGAGCCTAGTGCTCTGTCCTCTCATGGTCTTTTATTTTTTCTAACTGTTGAGTGTATGTAATATTTTCATCTCCTATAGGATTTTATTCTGATTTGCCTAGAGGGTCCCATGGACGGAGGAGCCTGGAAGGCTGCAGTCCATGGGCTTGCTGGGGGTAGGGCACGACTGAGCGATTTCGCGTTCACTTTTCACTTTCATGCACTGGAGAAGGAAATGGCAACCCACTCCAGTGTTCTTGCCTGGAGAATCCCAGGGACAGAGGAGCCTAGTGGGCTGCCGCCTATGGGGTTGCATAGAGTCGGACACGACTGAAGCGACACAGCAGCAGCAGCAGCAGCAGCAGTGCTTTAAATCTTTCCATTTATTTAAACTGTGGGTTATTGCAGTAATTTGTTTTTTGGCAAGTCAGTTGATCATGTCTTTATAAATACTTTTCATAAAAATACAGATGACTTATAATAATGAGGCTGCAGTTTAATAAAACAGCTGTCAAGACAGCAGGAAAACAGTTTCTTGCTGTTTTTATAGCTATCATATATATTGATATATAAGCTCAAATGTCCAGATTTTGCTGTTTATTTTAATAAAAGTTTTATTTCTACCTAGTCATTATTTTCCTTTGCTTAAATATGTCAAGTCTTAGAAGAAACTATTCTTATAACATAAATATTCAATCCTCATTAACACTAATAAGAATGGCTCTTGAAATTTCAAGGAAAAGTGCATGGAATGTAACTATTATGCTACTGTTTTATATGAACAGACTACAGATAATACAGCATAATTATACTGAGATCAACTCTTGTCATATCCATGTATATAAATGAGCATATTTAGAGATTTGACTTTTTTCTAAATATTAAAGAAGAGATATGGAGTTTTGAATCAGCAGAAACCATTGTATAAGCCATACAATGTTAGCCATTGTATAAGCCAGTAAATATATATTAAGTAAACTAAAAAATATTTATATGTTTTCAACTCAATATTCTTTCTGAAGGTTCAGGAGATGCTTGTAACTACCCTAATAAGCCATTCATTAAATATTCATTAAACATTTATTGAGCATATTTTATTTAAGGCCAAAGAATCAAAGCAAACACCTTTCTGAGTCCTACCCTGTGGAACTCCCTTTCTTTTCTTCTTGCCTTTCTCCTTGTCTCCCTTTAGCAGACATTAGATACTGTGCTTAACAAACTGTGAATGTCTTATCAGCACTGTCCCCAGCCTGCTTCCATGCAGAGCTCCAGTATTATGCAGGGAAAGGAAATTTTGATCCTGGGGATATTGAATCAATGCTGACATTTGCTTCTACTAGAGATGCAAGGGTAAATAAGACACAAATCCTGCCCACACAGAATTCAGTTTAGAAGGAGAAACAAATATGTAAACAAAGATATTATAAATCAGTTTGATAAATGTGATAATGAAAGTGTGTGTGTGTGTGGGGGGGTGTATTATACTGCTTAAGAGCCCAGGCATTGGAGTATGGATTTAAATTCCAAATTCCAATGCAGTTTGCCTGGATTTAAATTCCAGTGCATCACTAGCCATTTGATGTTGGGCAATTAATTTTTTTCCCAGCACCCACCTCCATGAGCAAGTTACTTAATTTCAGGTTTTTCATTTGTAAGATGAGACTAATAATAATAACCTCCCATTGAGTTGTTACGATTAAATGAGCTAATTGCATTGAAAATGCTTATTAGCTCAGTGACTAAATCATAATAAATGCTCAATAAATGTTAGTTATTATTTATGTTTAACGTTCAGTGATTTCCTTTTTTCCCCCCCCTTGGGAGTGTTAAGGAAACAATCAGAGGTAAAGAGCCACGTGTCTTGTATCTAAAAGATGAAATAAATAGAGAGGGAGAGAATTTTAAGCAGAGTGAACAGTATGTGATAAGGAACGGATGTATAAGGAACTGTAAGTCGTTCAGGTATAGGAAATGGTAGTTTGCTTATCCTGGAATAGCTGCTAGAGAAACCAGAGATCATATAATAAAGAACATTCTGTGCCAAGCTAAGGAATTTGGGCTTTTTTTCCTAGGTCCTATGGAGAATTGCTAAAGGGTTTTAGAAGTCAGGGACTGTATCAGATTTACATTTTAGCAAAGTCACTCTGATTGCAATGTGTGAAATGGGATGTGAGGAGGTAATTTCAGGCAAGAAGCCCTCAGAGTACTATGATGAAGTATAGTACAGATGAAAGAAACTGAGAGGCTAAACTAGGGCAATAAAAGGGGGAAATATATAGCAAAAGGGCTTCCCTGGTGGCTCAATGGTAAAGAATCTGCCTGCCAATGCAGGAGACAAGGGTTTGATTCCTGGGTTGGAAGATCCCCTAGAGAAGGAAATAGCAACCTACTCCAGTATTCTTAGGTGGCTCATCGATTAAGAATCTGCCTGCAATGCAGGAGCCACAGGAGTCCTGGGTGCCAACCCTGAGTCAGGAAGATCCCCTGGAGGAGGGCATGACAATCCACTCCAGTATTCTTGCCAGAAGATCCCTTAGACAGAGGAGCCTGGCAGGCTACAGTCCATAGGGTCTCAAAGAGTCAGACATGACTGAAGTGACTTAGCACACACCAGTGTTCTTGCCTGGGAAATCCAATGGACAAGGTACAGACCGTGGATCACAAGAGTCAGACACGACTTAGTGACTAAACAACGACAGCAACAGATGGCAGAGGCTGAATTAAAAAACATTTGAAGGTATAAAATGATAGGATATAATGAGAGAGAGGATTAAGATGAACCTCCAGCTCTGACTTAGGCAGACTTATTCTTCAGTCTTCTTTTTGTTATTTCTGTTTTGTTCATAGCACTGTTACAGGACTCCTTGCATTTGTCCAACCTTCTATTCCTCTGTACCAAGAAGAGTGAATTACCTAGTAACCACTGGGCATTGGTCAGGGCGAACTCTGACCTGAGGGTTAATTTGATGATGAGAGGTAATTTGATTTCTTTTCTCCTTTCTTCTCTGCTGAATCTGTGGAAAGAGGTGATGTAAAGAAGGGTATCTGTTATCCATCTTAGCTATCTATTGGAGTTCTGAGGGGGGCCCAATAAATAGTATACTTTCTTCCTGCTCACAATAAGACAAAAGAATCAGCAGGTGAAATTAGAAAACATTTCCTTAATTTTTGATAAGGCAGTAAAATGTGATTTTACGCAAAAGCCAAAGTTGATTTGCTTGCTATGTCTACTCTAAGACAGCCCACTTGAGAGAAAGTCTGAATCTGGATAGCAGTACGCTTCTCTCTCACCACCTCTTACTGCTGGTTCAGCAGCGAAAAAAGGAGAAAAGAAATCAGTTTACCTCTCATCTAGAAAGCTGAGCACCAAAAATTGATGCTTTTGAACCATGGTGTTGGAGAAGACTCTTGAGAGTCCCTTGGACTGCAAGGAGATAAAACCAGTCAATCCTAAAAGAAATCAATCCTGAATATTCATTAGAAGGGCTGATGCTGAAGCTCCAATACTTTGGCCACCTGATGAGAAGAGTCAACTCATTAGAAAAGATCCTGATGCTGGGAAAGACTGAAGGCAGGAGGAGAAGGGCATGATGAAGGAGGAGATGGTTGGATGGCATCACCGACTCAATAGACATGAGTTTGAGCAAGCCCTAGGAAATAGTGAAAAACAGGGAAGCCTGGGATGCTGCAAGCCAAGGGTTGCAAAGAGTTGGACACTACTAAGCAAATGAACAACAACACGTTCCTCATGATCAACAACCAGTGGTTGTTGTCCACCAATCAGATAATTAATCTTCCTTGATACAGAGGAATAGGGGAGGGCCAAGATGCAAGAAGTCCTGTAACAGTGCTATGAACAAAATATAAGAGTAATAAAAGACTGAATCTGGGGTGCTTGGGAGAAGTCACGAGAGTCTGAGATCTAGTAGTCCATGAAACATAAAGATTATCACTTCAGACTACTTCTTTAAGTTATGTCTTTTAAATCTGTAATATGAGGATGTTGGCAGAGCTAGAGCTGCTGGATAGGTATTACAAATTAAGAAATATGTATGCACAGCAAGAATCTTTCTAGTGAATGGAGTAGTTGTCCATCCCAGGCTTTAAGCAAAATGAGAGGCCATTTTTCAAAGATGCTGAAGAGGATTTCTTAAGGAGCCAGAGATTGAACTATGACCTCTAAAGTCCTTTCTAACTTTGTCTATCATGGAAGATGCCCAACAAAGAATTAATTATTTTATCATATACTAATCACCCTTATGGCAGAAAGTGAAGAGGAACTAAAAAGCCTCTTGATGAAAGTGAAAGAAGAGAGTGAAAAAGTTGGCTTAAAGTTCAACATTCAGAAAATTAAGATCATGGCATCTGGTCCCATCACTTCATGGCAAATAGATGGGGAAACAGTGGAAACAGTGTCAGACTTTATTTTTGGGGGCTCCAGAATCACTGCAGATGGTGATTGCAGCCATGAAATTAAAAGACACTTACTCTTTGGAAGGAAACTTATGACCAACCTAGAGAGCATATTAAAAAGCAGAGACATTATTTTGCCAACAAAGGTCCGTCTAGTCAAGGCTGTGGTTTTTCCAGTGGTCATGTATGGATGTGAGAGTTGGACTGTGAAGAAAGCTGAGGGCCGAAGAATTAATGCTTTTGAACTGTGGTGCTGGAGAAGACTCTTGGGAGTCCCTTGGACTGCAAGGAGATCCAACCAGTCCATTCTAAAGGAAACCAGTCCTGGGTGTTCATTGGAAGGACTGATGCTGAGGCTGAAACTCCAGTACTTTGGCCACCTCATGTGAAGAGTTGACTCATTGGAAAAGACCCTGTTGCTGGGAGGGATTGGGGGCAGGAGGAGAAGGGGATGACAGAGGATGAGATGGCTGGATGGCATCACCGACTCGATGCACATGAGTTTGGGTGAACTCCAGGAGTTGGTGATGGACAGGGAGGCCTGGCATGCTGCAATTCATGGGGTCGCAAAGAGTCGGACACGACTGAGTGACTGAGCTGAACTGAACTGAATAACATTTTACAATATATAAAAACCCATGGCTGCAGTTATAACTTCATTTTTTTTTTTTTATAACTTCATTTTTAAATTAATGGCATACCTCCTGGATGTTATTTGAAAATTGTATTCTTCGGATAAAAATGAGATTAGAACTTTATCTTGACTGAAAATTTATGGGAAAATAGAATGTATCATTGATATCAGTTAAACCTTAATTATTTCTGGATTTGAGTTTAGTTTTCTTTTATTTTTCAGTATAAGCCATGTAGAAATGAATGTTATGATGCACTTTATATACGGAGGAACTTTGGACTTTCCAGTCAAAGCTAATGTTGGGTAGGTATTATTTTTTAATGATTTTAAATATAAAAATATTGATATTTTGTGGCTTCTGCTTTATTGAGCTTTGTTTAAAAGTGTCAGTGAAGTAGAAGTTTCATTTTTATTATTTTGCTGAATGTTGTACATATTTTGGCAATATCTAAAAACAGTAAGTCACCTTATTTAGAAGAAAAGATGATCTAGCATCTTTTAGATAAGATTAAGATTAGATAGATTAAGATAAGATAGATAGATTAAGATAAGAATAAGATTAAGAAAAGTCTTTATTAGACTTAAATAGAAGGAAATGGCCACCCACTCCAGAATTCTTGCCTGGAGAATCCCGTGGACAGAGGAGCCTGGCAGGCTACAGTCCATGGCGTCCCAAAGAGTCGAACACGACTAAGTGACTAATTGCTGCTGTGTTTGAAAAACTTAATATTTGTTTTGGAAAATAAATGACAGATTTTATAAAGTTAATTGAACTTTAGTCAAATTTGGAATTTTATAAATTTTTTTGCTACTTTATTTTTAAATTTTAGGATGTCAAAAGAAAAAAACCCAAAAGTAATTTGAGAATATAGGCATCCTAAAGATCAACAATGGTATGGTTCTTTAGTACTCTATGGCGACATGCCATCATCTAAGCTGCTGAAATCCTAAATACATCTTGCTCGTCTAATTTTCGGGATGTTCTCTCCTTTTATTGCTATTCTAACATCACACAAATGAAGGCTGCTCTTTTAATTTTAAATATTTATTAGTTCTTTTAGTTATAAACTGAATGAATATGATTTGAGGGTGAAAGTATCCTGAGTCACAGGGATTAAATACTGGAAACCCGTATGAAACTTTATCATGGAATTGAGACTTGTAGGTTTCCTGAGTACCTAGTGTATGTGTGGGTGCTTAGAAATACTTGCCAATTGAAAGAAGCAACAGAAGCCCTCTGAGTCATTGGATGCCACCTCTAATCTCATGGTACTCTGTAGGCATTTTCAATATGATAAACATCAATTAGTTGCCCTCCTCCTAAATTTTTATTTATTGTGAAGAGTTGTAACTTTTATAGCCTTTGAAGCAGTTTCCTGGGCCTTGTTGTATATATCACTGAGAATATGAGGGGAAGTTGTAAAACATCTCCAAATTTACTTTGTGTTATTCTCCACAATTCAAATCAAGTTACAGTGCTTTCAACTTTTGACCTATGTTCTTCTTATAACCTGTAAAGAGTACTATGTAGGGCAGAAAGTTAGAATTAAAATAGTTAAGATTATTATTTTCTCTAAACAAACTATTTATCATTAAGAAATTATTGTGTATTATGCCTTGGTATTTAAATTGAAGAATTAACAGTGCATCTATTTTTATTTTAGTCAGATACTCAATATGGCTGATATGTATGGACTAGAAGGATTAAAAGAAGTAGCAATCTATATTTTAAGAAGAGATTACTGTAATTTCTTTCAGAAGGTAATTATTGAGTCTCAGAAATCTTTTACCTAATACCTAAAGTAATCTATGATTACCTCCTAGATTCTTAACTCTGTTAGTATTGTCGTTTTAGCTAATGGTAACTCTACTGAGAAATAACTCTTAGGATGTGCTTGTAGAAAACAGAAATCAATTCAGATCATTTTAAATAAGATAAAACTGAGGTAGGGGTTTACTGAAAGGATATGGCAATATCCTATATAATTCAAAAGTGGAGTACACAGTTGGAACTCTGTTAGTTAGGGTTTGGAACTGAGAGAAAGGAAGCTGGCAACTAGGGTTACTTTCTCCATTTATCAAAGGGCACCACAGTGCTTCATCAGTTTTTTCCCCTGAAGGAAAACTCCTCCTTCCTACCACTTCTCTTTATAGCATGTACTTGGAGTGGGATATAGTTCTCTTCTACTTCTCCAGGTGCTATATGAATACTGACTTTCTAATTTTAGTTTATGCAAACTTAAATTTGTTGTCTAAAGAAAGGTATTGTACTATTTATTTCAAAGCCATTTGTGCATTGTTTTAATTTTCTCTTATTTTTAATTTTCTTATTTATGCTTTTCTTTGTAAACAATGGTCATGTATTATGTTTATAATCATCAAAAAACAAGTATTAAAAGGATTGTTTACATAAATAGTCCCCTCTTATTGGATACTTGAACCAACAATATGCATTGTAATGAGGTAATTTTAATAATTTTAAGCATATTTAAATTTAGATTTTTATGTTGGGTAGGAC
This sequence comes from Bos indicus x Bos taurus, assembly GCF_003369695.1. Lineage (NCBI taxonomy): Eukaryota > Metazoa > Chordata > Mammalia > Artiodactyla > Bovidae > Bos > Bos indicus x Bos taurus. The sequence continues at coordinate 51,418,505 of NC_040078.1, read as the reverse complement.
TTTTCCTATCTCTTTATAAGTTGTATCTGAGGTATCACCCCATGGGTTAAAACAGAGGCATAAACTGGGTCTACCACCACTACCAACCCTTCCTGTTTTACTGAGAAACGGTTAAACTCCTCAGGTAACCTTTATCAAGCCTTTAATCAGTTACCGTTCATTCCAGCTTTTATAAGGAAGGGAACTAGAAGAAGGGGCATAGTCTGTGGTATCCTCAGCACTGTAGAAAGTAAAGAATCCTAGTAAAAAGACTTTTCCTTCTCTTTCATCTTTTTTCCTCATCTTCCCTGCCAAGTGAAAGTTAGCAGGGAGATCCAAGACTATCCCAGATAAACATTAAAGATAGGGATATTTGCAATGAGGATATAGTGTCCTCTCAGCCCTGAGATGGACATCTACCATGGACATCTATATAACCGGACCACTCTGGGATTTCTATCAAAGAAGAAAATACTAAGGGATTTCTTGGAAGAGCCTAGAGTATATCTCAGGAACCAGTGAGAATATACTTGAATATGGAGATTTCTAAAAGGAGGAGGAGGCTTGCTGGAGAAGCCAGTACTACCCTGGTAACTAGAGACAGTAGTTATTGTCATAGACAGAAAAAAAATAAAAGTCCATTCCATACCCCAAGTATACACGGTATGCAAGAAAAGAAAAGGACCTTAGTGGTTCAGTGAAGATTAGAAGAGGCTGATACAGGGTCAAATAACACTGTGTCCCATGTAGGGAGGCATTGAGCATCATGAATCCTAGAAGGTTCCTTCGTCCACCGAGAGGCTGGGGAGAACTTCAGTCTGTCACTTAATGAGCCACCACATTAGCAAAGGCCACCAACATCTGGATTAGAGCGTTCAAGGACATCTTCCTATTACCCTGCTGGTCACTGGTTAGTTACTTAAAGTGACCATACCCAACCACAGCCCTATTCCAAAGGAGTTAGACCCACTAAATGGCAGAGCAAGGGATCATGCTCTATTTGCATTCCAGATCTCCCCAACTAGAAGTGTAGTCAGTGATGGGGAACAAAAGATTTAAATTAAGTGTGAAATAGGTGTTTGATTTTAAATACCAAAAGTAACCAGAAGGTACTAGAATGCACCTGTAATCATTAAAGGATGGAAAAAAAGTGAAATTGACACAGCTTGGTTGATAGCACTAACTGGGAATAAAAAGTTTGATGTTAGTATCTGCTTTAAACTGAGATTCCTCAATAAACCAATTACATGAAACATTTTAAGACCAATCTCTATTATGGATTGTCCTTGGACCATTGCTTCTACTTTTTAGTATGTTCAAGAGTAGACATAGGTTACGTGCAGCTTCCTATATTTTACTTTAAAAATTCCACTTAATTTTAAAAAATACAACATATTTGTTGTCATTAAAATAACAGAAGGTGAAATTCTTTTGAATTATCAACATGGTGTTTTGTTGAAAACTTTTTTATTCTATTTTAATATAGTCTATATTACTGTAGTAACAGATATTTAAGAGCAAACTTTTTATTGATCTGATCTTGAAATTGTTTGCTTTACTACCTTGACACTATATATTTTAATAAATATATATTTTTGAATATATAATTTTTAACTTCTAGATGTCAATGATACAGTTTCTTGGCAGTGACTTAAATACAGTAAATCTATAATAGCTCATCCCACAGTAATATATGTTGGGGTATTATGTGGTGGTGAATTGGCCCCAGAACTCTTGGCAAGCTAGCTTCAGTCATTTCATTAACGTCATAATCTTGCCATTATTCAACTAAATTGTAGAACTTCATTTATATGATTATAGTGGGTTTTACATTACATGCTATTTGCCACTGATTTACATATATATTTTAGGTTATGATTTAAATAGATGTCCTCCCAAATTTTATATGCAGGTTTTGAAAATGACTATAAGACCTGTTATCCTATTATAAAAATACTTAGGAAATCAGCATTTCCATATAAGTAAAATTCTTAGAAAGCTAAAGTTATCACTTTAAGTCAGGGATCAGTAAACTTTTGCTGTAAAAGGCTAGATAATTAGTATTCTAGGGTTTATGGGCCATACAGCCTCTATCACAGCTACTCGGCTTTCTGTTGTAGACCAAGAGCAGATATGGACCGTCTGTAAATGGAACAGCATAGCAGTGTTCCAATAAAACTTTATTCACAAAAAGAGTGATGGACTAATTTTGGTGCACAAGCTGGTTTGCCAGCCATTGCATTTAAGCAGCAAATTATTTTGCAGTTTAATATTTTTTTATGGAATATTATGGAAATTATGGAATTTTATGGAAATCCAACATCTGTTGGATCATAGAAAAAGCAAGAGAGTTCCAGAAAAGCATCTACTTCTGCTTTATTGACTATGCCAAAGCTTTTGACTATGTGGATCATAACAAACTGTGGAAAATTCTTCAAGAGATGGGAATATCAGACCACCAGACCTGCCTCCTGAGAAATCTGTACACAGATAAAGAACCAACAGTTAGAACTGGACATGGAACAACAGTCTGGTTCCAAATCAGAAAGGAGTACGTCAAGGCTGTATATTGTCAAACTGCTTATTTAACTTATATGCAGAGTACATCATGTAAAATGCTGGGCTAGATGAAGTACAAGCTGTAATCAAGATTGCCAGGAGAAATATCAATAACCTCAGATATGCAGATGACACCACCCTTACGGCAAAAAGCAAAGAGGAACTGAGGAGCTTCTTGATGAAAGTGAAAGAGGAGAGTGAAAAAGCTGGCCTAAAATTCAACATTCAAAAAACTAAGATCATGGCATCTGGTCCCATCAGTTCATGGCAAATAGATGGGGAAACGATGGAAACAGTGACAGGCTTTATTTTTGGGGGCTCCAAAATCACTGCAGATGGTGACTACAGCCATGAAACTAAGAGACACTTGTGCCTTGGAAGAAAAGCCATGACCAACCTAGACAGCATATTAAAAAGCAGAGATATTACTTTGCCAACAAAGGTCCGTCTAGTCAAAGCTATGGTTTTTCCAGTAGTCATGTATGGGTGTGAGAGCTGGACCATAAACAAAGCTGAGCACCAAAGAATTGATGCTTTTGAACTGTGGTGTTGGAGAAGACTCTTGAGAGTCTCTTGGACTGCAAGGAGATAAAACCAGTCCATCCTAAAGGAAATCAGTCTTGAATACTCATTGGAAGGACTGATGCTGAATCTGAAGCTCCAGTACTTTGGCCACTGCACGTGAAGAACTGACTCATTCGAAAAGACCCTGATGCTGGGAAAGATTGAGGGCAGGAGGAGAAGGGGACGACAGAGGATGAGATGGTTGGACGGCATCACCAACTCAGTGGACATGAGTTTGAGCAAGCTCTGGGAGCTGGTGATGGACAGGAAAGCCTGTTGTGCTGCAGTCCTTGGGGTTGCAAAGAGTTGGAACTGAACTGATGGTGGAGGCATTTCTGAAGAAGCTTTTGCCCTTCTCTGAGGGCACAGTATCTTCAGAAGTACATATTTAGATACTATATATACAAATGGGCTGATTGCTGGTCTTTATTAAGTATATAAATTCAGATCACAACTAGTGAATGCGTACAAAAAGAAACTGAATTGTATTCACCCCAAAAGGGCAATAGATGTGCCTAGGAACATAGTCCAAAACCGGAAAATACATGGCACAGGCAGTATGTAGCACATATTAAGGCTTACCATTCAACCAGGACTTAAATTAAATCCCTTACAATTATACAATGGAAGTGCCAAATAGATGCAAGGGGTTAGATCTGATAGAGTATCTGAAGAACTATGGACGGAGGTTTGTGACATTGTACAGGAGGCAGTGATCAAGACCATCCCCAAGCAAAAGAAATGCAAAAAGGCAAAATGGTTGTCTGAGGAGGCCTTACAAATAGCTATGAAAAGAAGAGAAGCCAAAGGCAAAGAGAAAGGGAAAGATATACCCATTTGAATTCAGAGTTCCAAAGAATAGCAAGGAGAGATAAGAAAGCCTTCATCAGTGATCATTGTAAACAAATAGAGGAAAACAATAGGATGAGAAAGACTAGAGATCTCTTCAAGAAAATTAGAGATACCAAGCGAACATTTCATACAAAGCTGGGCACAATTAAGGACAGAAATGATACACAACCCAACAGAAGCAGAAGGTATTAAGGAGAGGTAGCAAGAATACACAGAAGAACTACACAAAAAAGACCTCCATGACCCAGATAACCACAATGGTGTCATCACTCACCTAGAGCCAGACATCCTGGAGTGCGAAGTCAAGTGGGCCTTAGGAAGCATCACTACGAACAAAGCTAGTAGAAATGATGGAATTCCAGTTGAGCTATTTCAAATCCTAAAAGATGATGCTGTGAAAGGGCTGCACTCAATATGCCAGCAAATTTGGAAACCCAGAAGTGGCCACAGGACTGGAAAAGGTCAATTTTCATTCTAATCACAAAGAAAGGCTATGCCAAAGAATGTTCAAACTCCACACAGTCACACGCATCTCACATGCTAGCAAAGGAATGCTCAAAATTCTCCAAGCCAGGCTTCAGCAGTCCATGAACTGTGAACTTCCAGATGTTCAAGCTGTATTTAGAAAAGGCAGAGGAACCAGAGGTCAAATTGTGAACATCTGTTGGATCACTGAAAAAGCAAGAGAGTTTCAGAAAAACATCTATTTCTGCTTTATTGACTATGCCAAAGCCTTTGACTTTGTGGATCACAACAAACTGTGGAAAATTCTTCAAGTGATGGGAATACCAGACCACCTGACCTGCCTCCTGAGAAATCTGTATGCAGGTCAAGAAACAACAGTTAGAACTGGACATGGGACAACAGACTGGTTCCAAATCAGGAAAGGAGTACATCAAAGGCTGTATATTGTCACCCTGCTTATTTAACTTCTATGCAGAGTTAAAATGCAAAATGCTGTGCTGGAAATAAAGCACAAGCTGGAATCAAGATTGCCAGGAGAAATATCAATAACCTCAGATATTCAGATGACACCACCCTTATGGCAGAAAGTGAGGAACTAAAAATCCTCTTGATGACAGTGAAAGAGGAGAGTGAAAAAGCTGGCCTAAAATTCAACATTCAAAAAACTAAGATCATGGCATCTGGTCCCATCAGTTCATGGCAAATAGATGGGGAAACAATGGAAACAGTGACAGACTTTATTTTGGGGGGCTCCAAAATCACTGCAGATATGACTGCAGCCATGAAATTAAAAGACACTTGCTCCTTGGAAGAAAAGTTATGACCAACCTAGACAGCATATTAAAAAGCAGAGACCTTACTTTGCCAACAAAGGTCCGTCTAGTCAAAGCTATGGTTTTTCCAGTAGTCATGTATGGATGTGAGAGTTGGAGTATAAAGAAAGCTGAGCACCAAAGAATTGATGCTTTTGAACTGTGGTGTTGGAGAAGACTCTTGAGAGTCCCCTGGACTGCAAGGAGATTCAACCAGTCCATCCTGAAGGAAATAAGTCCTGAATATTCATTGGAAGGACTGATGCTGAAGCTGAAGCTCTAATACTTTGGCCACCTGATGCAAAGAACTGACTCATTGGAAAAGACCCTTATGCTGGGAAGGATTGAAGGCTGAGGAGAAGGGTATGACAAAGAATGAGATGGTTGGATGCCGTCGCCAACTCAATGGACTTGTGTTTGAGCAAGCTCCAGGAATTGGTGATGGACAGGGAAGCCCTACATGCTGCAGTCCATGGGGTCACAAAGAGTTGGACACGACTGAGCAACTGAACTGAATTAAACTGACTGACTGAGGTTTAATACGAAGAACAGTGAGTTTTTCAATACTTGTGTCTACATTTTATTTATTTATTGTTTTAGTTCATTACTTCTGTATATGTACTTTTTAAAATATGTTCATATAATCATGATCTAATTAAATTCTGTCATTTTGCCTGAGGTCAGTGTAGGATCTCCCATTGCACATGTACTTACATTTCTACTTTAGGAAGCAGATTAGACCCTATGGTTGTGTTGCAGTGTGATGTGCTAGGAATTATTATACTACATTTAGTCTAGAAAATATTTATGCTAAAAGAAATTAGAATAAAAACTGTTCATTCTGGCAGCTAAAAGAACTCAAATGCTATTAAAACTAAAGGTTATCAGTGATACTTAATTTTAAAAGAATAAATACTTTTGTATTACATATATTTATTCTGTAGTTTAGGTATATAAATCAGATCATTTTTATGAACCACTTTTAGCCTTATAAGTTGATAAAGAGTAAATGTAGTGTTTTCTGTCAATTTTAGCCTGTTTCCAGAAGGTTGGCATCTATATTAGAATGCCTGATTATTGCTCATTCAGTTGGAGTGGAAAGTCTTTTTGCTGACTGCATGAAGTAAGTGATCTGAAATAGTACTGATACTATTGATTTAGAGGTTTTGTTCTTCCATTCTCCTAAGTTTCTGGGAAATTTTAGACTTGGCCTATTTTCTTAAGCACAATGTAAATAGCTTAATGCTCTACTAGTTACAACAATTGAGAAGAAGTATTGACTTAGATATTACTCAAGATGCTTGGGATCGACTTTTTTAGCTGAACCATGGTTACTTACATTAAAATCCATGCACATAACCCAAAGTGCGTTTAAAATATGTGTTTACAGAAAAGGAAACATACTTAAGTCCATTACAGCACTCACAAAATTAACTGTTAGGGTTAGTTAAAACATACATATTTAAAATTTATATCATTGAAAACCAAAATGTTATTGAATATATTATAATGAAAAATATTTTCATTTCTTTAACTTGAGATTCTTTTATTTTCAATAGGTGGATTGTAAAGCACTTTGCAAGGTTTTGGTCTGAAAGAAGCTTTGCAAATGTACCTCCTGAGATTCAGAAAAGTTGTTTTAATATGTTGATTCATTCTTTAGTAAGTATAACCTGAATACTTTGTGTTTGTCATCAAAAAGTTTACTCAATTTTATATAAGTACTTTCTCAGTGTTTTAAATACACAAGTAAAATTGTGTTACAAAAACAAGATGAAAGAGCCAATTCCAGATAACCCAGAACCAATTCTCAGAACCTGTCTTTAAGACTGTTCCTCCATACCAAATGGAGAATTCAATCAGAGAAGCATAATCACTAGAAAGTATATATTTGTTGATGAACAAAAGGGGCAAGGGGCATTGTCTCCGTAATATGTACCTCCACTTACTAAGGTAGTTTAGGGGACAACACTGAAACAGCGGCACCATTCTCCAAGAGGTGGCAGATTAATTACATGCCTTTCATCATGGCAAAGGCAGTGTTTCTGGTAAAACTGCTGTCCATGGACTTACTGCCTTTTTCACCACCGTACTATTCTACACAGCATCATTTCTGACTAAAAAACTCCACTGCAAATGAAGTGCAGCAGTGGGCCCGTGTTTACCAGTTTCACCTGTCCTAGCATCGCCCTGTCACCCTGAAGCAGCGGGCTTGAGAACATGGAGGAATGGCCTTTTGAAGACTTGGTTGCAGTGCAGCCAGGTGGCAGAGCCTTGTAGGACTGATGCAGTGTCCTCCAGGAGGTTGTATATGCTCTAAATCAGTTTTTGATTTATTGTGCTGTTTCTTGACATAACTAGGATCCACAAGTCCAGAAGTCAAGGTGTGGAAGTGAAAGTGGCTTCACGTGTAATTATTCTTCGTGATCCACTACCAAAATTTTTGCTTCCCGTCTCTGAAACTTTAGGATCTGCTGGTCTAGAGGTCTTAGTTCCAAAGAGATAAATGCTTCTACCTGAGGACACACATGATACCATTGAAGTGGAAGTTGGGACTGCCTCCTTATGGCCACCGTGTAAATCAACAGATAGAGAAGAGGAATTCTTGTTAGATTGAGCCTATTAGGGAAGAATTGGGTTGATACTATATAATGTGGGTAAGGAAGAGTACATCTGGAATGCAGTACTCCCCTGTCTTGTGATTAAATCAGTTAAAAACCCCAATTTAAATAGCACTTCAGGAATAAAAGTTTGGGCCACCTTACCAGATAAAAGAGTTATGAATAGCATAGGTACTTGTTGAGGGCAAAGGAAACATGGAATGATTGTGGGAAAAGGTAATTATAAATACTCGGTATGACCACGTGACCAGGTTCAGAAATGAGCATTGTAGTAGTTGTGATATAAACATATTGATTCCCACCTGTTTTTTTTTTTTGGCTGTGCTGGGTCTTCATTGCTACATGTGGGCTTCCTCTAGTTGTGGTGAGTGGGGCTGCTGTTTAGTTGTGGTGCATGGGCTCCTTATTGCAATGGCTTCTCTTGTTGCACAGCACGGGCTCTAAGTTCTTGGGCTCAGTGGTTGCTGCTCATGGGCTCTAGAGCACAGGTGCAGTGGTTGTGACACACAGGCTTAATTGCTGGGAAGCATGTGCAATCTTCCCAGACCAGGGATTGAATTCGTGTCCCCTGCATTGGCAGGAGGATTTTTAACCACCAGGGAAATCCTCATTTCCCCTTTTTATATGAATGTTTTTGTATATATTAACCAAGTATTTTTGTTTTCTACCACTGTCTCATTCCCCTACCATTTAATATAAGACATGTTAATAATAGTTAATTTTATATATCTTAGTATCTCAGGATACCAAGGGGGAGTTTGGATCAGTTTGAAGAACGTGAACATCACCCAAAGGCAAAACAAGAGACTTTGTTTCCTATTTTAGGGAAAGCGTTAGCATATTTGTTGTATAGTTGTATTTGTCAGGCTTTAGCATGACTTTCTGTCTCCATTTAGGAGTTAACTATGATTTAAAGAAATTGTATGGGTGCCTAATTAACAAGGGATGGACTGTGGTGTCTCTGCAGTATGTCAGCTTGGTTAGGATAAACTGTGCTTCCCAGAATTTCCTTCTTTGCACTGCTTCACTTTGCTCCCTATCCTTTTTGCTTTCTCTTACCCCTGGGCCAGGGACATGTTTAGCTCTGTGATGAAGGGTCCTAGCATCTCCTGAAGGACACTCATTGCATCCAGGTTGGAGGCAGTGAGACCTGAAATGAGCCCATCCATGTGGGTTATAGCATGTGCTCTTGGGTGTCAGCTTGTCCTTATCCCTCCATCATCCCTTCTCAACTGCTTTCCCTGTGGACTTCAAACTACATCATCATATACAAAGATTGCTCAGCCAGCTCCCATAATAGCATACGGTCAAATCCCTTTAATAATACTTTATATATATATATGTATGTGTATATATATATATATATATATACCAGAGAAGGCAATGGCACCCCACTCCAGTACTCTTGCCTGGAAAATCCCATGGACGGAGGAGCCTGGTGGGCTATACAGTCCATGGGGTCGCTAAGAGTCAGACACGACTGAGCGACTTCACTTTCACTTTTCACTTTCATGCATTGGAGAAGGAAAAGGCAACCCACTCCAGTGTTCTTGCCTGGAGAATCCCAGGGACAGGGGAGCCTGGTGGGCTGCCGTCCATGGGGTCTCACAGAGTCAGATATGACTGAAGCGACTTAGCAGCAGCAGCATATATATATACACACCTCTTAGTGGTTCTGTTTCTATGTTGAACCATGAACAGTATGTCATACTGGGTTATATAGAAGATGATATCTAAATCTATCTAAAGAAATAAGTTCAGGCCATCAGCTGATGAGATACCACTGTAAAAAGTAAATCTAAATCTGTTTTATGAAGGACTTTATAGTTTTGTTACTTAATGTTTTGCATCATTTGGTATAATTGTTCTGCAGTTTGTGGGTCTTCTGCTCAGCAGCTCTATGGTGGGGTTAATGGCAACCTCCTCCAAGAGTGCTTTTGCCATATGCTCTATGATCCAGGTCTGCTGCACCCAGAGCCCCTGCCCCTGAGGCAAGCCACTACTGACCCATATTGCCACAGAAGACATTCAGACACTCAAAGGCAGGTCTGGCTCAGTCTCTGTGGGGTCTCTGGGTCCTGGTACACACAAGGTTTTGTTTGAGCCCTCCTAGTATCTCTGGTGCGTATGGGGTTTGATTCTAAACGTGATTTCACCCCTCCTACCATCTTGCTGGAGCTTCTACTTTGCCCTTGGACGTGCTGTATCTTCTTTTGGTGGGATCCAACATTCTCCTGTCGATGATTGTTCAGCAGCTCGGTGTAATTTTGGAGCTCTCACAGAAGATGAGCGCATGTCCTCCTACTCTGCCATGTTGTTTTTAAAAAAACAAGAACTATTTTTGAGCTATTTCAAATCCTAAAAGATGATGCTGTGAAAGTGCTGCACTCAGTATGCCAGCAAATTTGGAAAACTCAGCAGTGGCCACAGAACTGGAAAAGGTCAGTTTTCATTCCAATCCCAAAGAAAGGCAATGCCAAAGAATGTTCAAACTACTGCACAGTTGCATTCATCTCACACGCTAGTAAAGTAATGCTCAAAATTCTGCAAGCCAGGCTTCACCAGTCCATGAACTATGAATTTCCAGATGTTCAAGCTGGATTTAGAAAAGACAGAGGAACCAGAGATCAAATTGCCAACATCCTTTGGATCATTGAAAAAGCAAGAGAGTTCCAGAAAAACATCTACTTCTGCTTTATTGGCTATGCCAAAGCTTTTGACTGTGTGGGTCACAACAAACTGGAAAATTCTTCAAGAGGTGAGAATACCAGACCACCTGACCTGCTTCCTGAGAAATCTGTGTGCAGGTCAAAAAGCAACTGGACACAAAAGCACAGACTGGTTCCAAATGGGGAAAGGAGTATGTCAAGGCTATATATTGTCACCCTGCTTATTTAACTTCTATGCAGAGTTAAAATGCAAAATGCTGGGCTGGAAATAAAACACAAGCTGGAATCAAGATTGCCGGGAGAAATATCAATAACCTCAGATATGCAGATGACACCACCCTTATGGCAGAAAATGAAGAAGAACTAAAGAGCCTCTTGATGAAAGTGAAAGAGGAGACTGAAAAATCTGGCTTACAGCTCAGCATTCATAAACCTAAGATCATGGCATCTGGTCCCATCACTTCATGGCAAATAGACGGTGAAACAATGGAAACAGTGACAGACTATTTTGGGGCTCCAAAATCACTGCAGATGGTGACTGCAGCCATGAAATTAAAAGACGCTTGCTCCTTGGAAGAAAAGCTATGACCTAGCTAGACAGAATATTAAAAAGCAGAGACATTACTTTGCCAACAAAGGTCCGTCTAGTCAAAGCTATGGTTTTTCCAGTAGTCATGTATGGATGTGAGAGTTGGACTATAAAGAAAGCTGAGCACCAGAGAATTGATGCTTTTGAACTGTGGTGTTGCAGAAGACTCTTAAGAGTCCCTTGGACAGCAAGGACATCCAACCAGTCCACCCTAAAGGAAATCAGTCCTGCATATTCATTGGAAGGACTGATGCTGAAGCTGAAGCTCCAATACTTGGCCACCTGATGCAAAGAACTGACTCACTTGAAAAGGCTCTGATGATGGGAAAGATTGAAGACAGGAGAACGGGACGATAGAGGATGAGATGGTTGGATGGCATCACCAACTCGATGGACATGAGTTTGACTTGAGCAAGCTCTAGGAGTTGGCGATGGACAGGGAAGCCTGTCATGCTGCAGTCCATGGGGCTGCAAAGAGTGTGACACAACTGAGCGACTGAATTGAACTGACTGATTTTGTATTAGTTTCTTTAGTCATTGAATAGTTAATCTCTATTCATGAAGGCAAATAAATGGCCCAGTTGTAATTCAGTTCAATAGAAGTAAAAATGTCATTTATTACTATTGCAACTATTATTATTATTTAGTGGATTTTTAAAGGACCTCTGTGGTTCAAAGTATACTTTTTATTTTTTGAAATCATGTATAACATAGGTACTATTACCTCCATTTTGTATATGAAAAAACGAATCAGAAAGGTTAATGCTTTATTCACATTCACAGTGTTGGTAAATGACAAAGCCAGGTATTAAAACCAATTGCTGCCATTCTAAAGGTAATATAATAGATGTTCAACATGGGCAAAGAAGCTTTTTTTGGAAGTGTGGGCCCTGACTTCAAGGAACTCACAAATCTCTGGAAGAATAGGCACTTAAATAATGATGCAAAGTACAAGTTAGACTATGATGAATATGAACATTAAGTTCCATGTGAGTCTTATTTACCTTTGTAGCGCCAGCCTTAGGGTAATGCCTAGAACATTGTAGGTACTTGGTATATATTGATAGGTAAATAAATGAATAAGTATAGTTTATAATTCAGGTATATACATGGAATTACAGAAGTAAAAAACAATTGATTCTGATTAGAAGGATAGAAGTAACATGAGATGAACCGGAAGACAGAAGACAGTTTCAAAATTAGAAAGTATGTTAGGGCATTCCTGACAGAATTTTAAAATGTGACCATGGCCCTGGAGACCAAGCAGTGCCACTATTGTGTTGTAACTAAAATAATGAGAGAAGATGAGTCTGGGGAGAGGCTAAGGCCAGATTGGGAGGGATCTTAACTGACTGTCTCAATAAGTTTTTTTTTTTAAACAAGTGTTAAGTATATTTGAAGAATAAGCTCTTCATACTGTGCCTCTCCCTCTCCTACAATATTTTATTTTGGTTTTATAGCTCTAATCAGTTTCTTGTAAGCTTTGTAAATCCTTGATTTTTCCTTTTAAGACATATAAAAATGACCATCAGAACAACCAAACATTCCATATGATTAAAAGCCTTTTGACATCACAGTGATTACAATGAAAATGTAAACTTTTGTCTTTCTTTGTGGGTATTCAAACCTTAATGTAATCTTCATATTTTATTATATAAATAAAATATATTTGCTTTTTTTTAATAAAATAGAATATTTTTAATTTTTTCAAATTAAAATTTAAAATATGTTATCCAAAAAAATGAAAGGTTAAGCGGTTTTCTTTTCTTTGGCTCTAATACAGTTCGATGGCAGGGACATTACTCCATCAGTAATGTGCCAAACACTGTCCTATACCAGTGGAGGTAAGAATGTGCTGCATTGGACTATTTACGGAGAATTTTTTTTTAATTTTAATATGAAGGACTTCTTCTTGGTCACTATGTTGCAGTTCGGTAAGAAACGGCTGCTCCCTCCTACCAAGTACAAACTATTGCTTTGGGGAAGAAGAGACAGCAGGGTAGAGAAGTGAGTAGAAGGAGAAAGGTGTGTGTTAGGGCTTCTGACTACTTGAGCTATTTCAAAGCATGATTAAATTTTCTGTTTCAAATGTTTTGTTTAAGCCCTTTTTAAAAAAAGCAAATTATGAATCATTCTTAAATATAGAAAAATTGAAACAAAAATAGTTACTGGGGTAAAACTGAAGGGGTGTATGTGTGTGTGTGTGTGTGTGTATATACATATATAAAATGCTGTTAGTCCTAAGACCAAAAGATAACTGAAGGCTATTTAATTGACACAGTATCAAAAGAGTTAAATAGTATGAGTCAGTGTTTATTCAGTATATGATGTTAGGACAACAACCAGGAATTTTGCTGCAAAAAAGCTGGATCTATATATCACATCCTGGTATGCCGGTATACATTCCAAATGGATCAAAGATTTGAAAGTAAAGAAAATGAGGCCATTAAAATACTACAGTAAGCCCTGGAAGAATTAGTTTATAACCTCATCAGGGCAGTGAGGATACAAAATTTAGAAGCTGTAAAATAATTTAGTTCCATAAAAATGCAAAATTTCTATATATTAAAAATTATCATCAGTTCAGTTCAGTTCATTTCAGTCGCTCAGTCATGTCCGACTCTTTGCAACCCCATGGACTGCAGCTCACCAGGCCTCCCTGTCCATCACTAACCCCCTGAGTTTACTCAAACTCATGTCCATTGAGTTGGTGATGCCATCCAACCATCTCATCCTCTACAAAATCAAAAGGCAAAAGACCGTTTATATCATACTCTTACTCTAATTTTTCTTTTACAGAGAGTTCCTACTGGTTGATTTTTTAAAAATAGCTAAATGTAGGATAAGATTAGGTAGTTCACAAAGCAAATACATTGCCTCTTATTTGATGAACAGTCCTCAACTTCATTTAAGAGAAATGGACATTAAAATTACAGTGTCTCGACTTCCCTGGTGGTCCAATGGCTATGACTCCATGCTCCCAATGCAGGGCACCCAGGTTCAATCACTGGTCAGGGAACTAGATCCCACATGCTGCAGCTGAGACCCAGTGCAACCAAATAAATACATTTTTAAAAAAATTACAGTGTTAGACCATATTCTATAAATGCATATCTATCTATCTATCAATTTAGTAGGGAGCAAAATAAAGGAAATTTGTACTATTTTAACAAGGATGTAGGAAAGAAGTACTCCATTCCTGGAAAGGGAATATATTGGTACAATTTTCGCTGTGTTTTTCAAACTTTTTTGACTGACCCAGAGCAAGTTCTTTTTATATTATAACCCAGTACACTCACACATGTAGAACTGAAACAAGTTTCCAAAATGAATACATACCATATTAAATATGATGTTCTGATATTTTATATTTTTCTCCTTTCTCTTTCTTGTTTTCTAATGCTGATTGTAAGCCACTAAATATATTTCTCTAGGTTGCTAGGGGAGAAAACTACAGTTTGGAAAACAGCACTGCGTTGAATATGTGCTAGCAATGTTTATATCCTTCTGGTGCCCCACCTCCTGTCCTCTTGACCCATGTGTGTTCAGCCATTGCTGCAGCGTGCAGCTGCACGCGGGTGTGACCTGACAACACTTTCCTCAGCCACATCACACATACTTCTCACTTCCTGTTCTGAGGCTTCACCGCTGCTCCACCCCGGGTACCCACAGTTATGCAAACCGTGAAAGGGAATATCCCAGGGCACAAACCTTGACCAACAGGAGACGGGAACCAGTAACTAAGTATATCCCTGATCTAGCCCTTTAGGTGAATAATTCAAATTGTATTCTCTGTAGCTCTTCAGGGGATACCAAGCAAGACTGATCCCCTGTTGCCCGCAACAACAATTGCTATATATTATTGCTTCTCAAACTGTATATACAAACACTTCAGGATCAGGAATTCCTTGGCGGTCCAGTGGTTAGGACTCCATGCTTCCACTGCAAGGGACACAGGATTCAATCCCTGGTTGGGGAGCTGAGATCCTACATGCAGCATGGCACAGCCAAAAAAAAAAAAAAAAACCACTTCAGAGTCTTGGTCAAATGTAGATTCTAAATCAGTAAGTCAGGGGTGGAGCCTGAGATTCTGCATTTCTAACAAGCTTCAGGTGATGGGTATTGCGGATCACACTTTTGTTAGCAATCAGCTAGGAAACATATCCTTCCATTGACTTTCTCTCCTTCCCTATTTCACTCTCTTGGGATCACTGGCATCCAAGCCTATTCCTTAGGCTCAGTTATTAGGCAGTTCCTAGATAAGACTAGTATTGATCCAGCAATATTGACCCAGCATATTAATTTTATCCCATAGATATATTTACATTCATGTGAAATAATGTTATCTACATGGTTCTTCATTACAACATTGTAATAGCAAAAACTGGAAACAACATAAATATCTACAAGTAGAGGTCTGGTTGTATCTTATGTCCATATTAGGGACTGTTCTGTAGATGTTGAAATAATAATAAGGCTCTTTATATTCTGATAACAAAAATATTTAAGGTGTACGCTCAGTATAAAAGCAAAGTACAGAGTACTGTGCATATTAATGCCTCCATTTGAGGAAAATGAGGGAAAAATTACCTTTTTTATTTGTTATACATAAGATAACTCGGGAAAAATACAGAAAATAAGTAATATTGATTGGGACAAGGGAAAATAGGTGGCTCGGGACAGGAGTGGGAGACTTCTTAGTAATGCCTTTTATATATTGTTGAAATTTGAACCATGTAACTATTGAATTTAAAATTTTATGTTTGATCTAGCAGTATATTACATTTCCTTCCTTCTTTGAACCTCAAGCTACTCTTAACATTTAATATTATTATATATTCAGATCAGTATGGAATAAGATGACATACCATCTGTTAGCATTTATGTCCATATTTTAGTTTTCCAATAAATTTCAAGCTAAATTATGACAACTATACATCTATATTTTTTAAAAAGATTACTGTCAGAGCACATAACATTATGAATATAGTAAGCATTTAATAGATACCTGCCAAGTTTATTTGATTATACTTGTCTCTAATACTAGAACAGTCCCTATAATAGAACAAATTTGGTTTATTGCCTAAAACTTTTAGTAATTGCACAATTACTCAGGAAGTCATCAGTGGAGGAAAGGATAACAGTAAATTATAATAAATATGTAAATTTTTTAAAGACTTGAATTATAGCATATTACAATTTTTTTACTCTAAATAAAGCAGGGGAAGTATATAATATGTTTTGAAAGAATTCTTAGTAAATGGGTGAAATTTTTAAAGTTTTGATGTTCAAAGTTTAAACTTAATTTAGCTTAAGAATTCACTTACAGACTCTAAGTCTCTGATGTGCTTAGAGATCAATAAACATTTGAGTGTCTGCTATGACCCTGTTCTATACTAGGCCCTGTGGATACAATGATGTGTAAAAGGAATCTGGTGTAGGTGTAGAGATCAGGGAAAATTTCCAGGTTTTCTAGTTATTTATTGCTGTGTAGCAAATCACCCCAAAACTAAGTGGCTTTAAACTATTGATAAAATTTATTCTCCTCTTGAGAAACCTGTTATTTATGTCAGGAAGCAACAGTTAGAACTGGACATAGAACAATAGACTGGTTCCAAATAGGAAAAGGAGTACGTCAAGGCTGAGTATTGTCACCCTGCTTATTTAACTTATATGCAGAGTACATCATGAGAAATGCTGGGCTGGAGGAAGCACAAGCTGGAATCAAGATTGCCAGGAGAAATATCAATAACCTCAGATATAAAGAAGACATACCCTTATGACAGAAAGCGAAGAGGAATTAAAAAGCCTCTTGATGAAAGTGAAAAAGGAGAGTGAAAAAGTTGGCTTAAAGCTCAACATTCAGAAAATGAAGATCATGGCATCTGGTCCCATCACTTCATGGCAAATAGATGGGGAAACAGTGGAAACAGTGGCAGACTTTATTTTTGGGGGCTCCAAAATCACTGCAGATGGTGATTGCAGCCATGAAATTAAAAGACGCTTACTCCTTGGAAGGAAAGTTATGACCAACCTAGACAGCATATTAAAAAGCAGAGACATTACTTTCTCAACAGAGGTCCATCTAGTCAAGGCTATGGTTTTTCCAATGGTCATGTATGGATGTGAGAGTTGGACTGTGAAGAAAGCTGAGCGCCAAAGAATTGATGCTTTTGAACTGTGGTGTTGGAGAAGACTCTTGAGAGTCCCTTGGACTGCAAGGAGATCCAACCAGTCCATCCTAAAGGAGACCAGTCCTGGGTGTTCATTGGAAGGACTGATGTTGAAGCTGAGACTCCAGTACTTTGGCCACCTGATGCGAAGAGCTGACTCATTTGAGAAGACCCTGATGCTGGGAGGGATTGGGGGCAGGAGGAGAAGGGGACGACAGAGGATGAGATGGCTGAATGGCATCACCAACTCGATGGACATGAGTTTGGGTAACTCCGGGGGTTGGTGATGGACAGGGAGGCCTGACGTGCTGTGGTTCATGGGGCCGCAAAGAGTCGGACACAACTGAGCAACTGAACTGAACTGAACTGAATTCTCTTGTGAGTCGACTGGGTGATTTTTTTGCATATCTTGCCTGAGCTCAGTCCTGAGTCTGCTTTCAGCTGATGGCCAAGTTGGAGGCTGGGCCTCCTGCACCCTTGGGCTTTCTTACCAGGCTTCTTTTTGGCTTTGTGGTCCCAGAACCAAGAAGGTAAAGATACAGGCTACAAGGGTATTTGAGATCTAGGCTCTGAAACTTGCACAATATCTTTGTTTGTGCCAGCAAGTGAACTAGCTAGTTTAGAATCAAGGGATGAGGAGTCAAGTCCACCTCTTGAAGAGCTGAGCTACAAAGAATTTGTGGCTATGTTTTTCAGTCTACTACAATTGATCAGATAACTATTTATTCAGTAAATAGGTATGTTCTATTTAAGGATTGTTTAAGAATTAAAAATGAAATGAATAAAATACAGTAATTTATAAGTTGCCATTTTTTCGTTTTCCTTGGAGCACATGGTATTTGTGAATTGTCATTCCATTTTTTTCATAGAGATAAATATTCATAATATTCTTTCCTATGGTGTAAAAATGAATCATTATTAAATAAATAAAATATAAAAAGAGTCTTAGGAAGAAGCAAGTCACTTGGATTTGGAAGTAATTTTTACCCTTTCTAAATTTGTAATAAAGAACATGTATTTTATAGTCAGAAAAGAAATAATACTGTGTCAGTGTATCTCCATGCAGCTATGAATATCTGTAAGCACAGAAATTAATTCAGTAGTGAAAAATCTCAGGGAAGTCAGGCTTTTCTTTGTAGTTATTTTGTAACTTTGCTCTCATGTTTCTTTTAACTTTGCTTTAAAGGTGATTTGTTTCCAGCTCAAAGTTTGCCCTTTTAGGATAATTTTGAATGAATGAATAAATATGTAAAGCTAATGACAAAGATATTAGCTATCTGGAATTTTGGTTTTTTTGCAGGAAGCATCACAAGAAAATGAAAGTATTTAATTTGCTTGAAAAGTTTTTTTTATGAGCAGTAATCTAACTTTTTCCCCCAATATTTTCAAAATTATAAGAATGATAAGAATGCTGCTTTTCTTCTGATGGAAAGTGACAGGCTAATCGTCAGTTTACCCAGAGTGAAGTGGACAGAGTCAGCATTGATCATGGCATCTCAGCTCCAAGAAGAATGCATTGCATTTATTATAGAAAATTTCTCCAAGATCATTCAAAGTGAAAATTTTGCTCTTCTCTTACAGGTACTATGTCTAAAATTATATCCTATATTTAGTCCCATCTTTGTGTTTTGATTATAATTATGTAAGAGTTTTCAAATGCAGGCTCCCTTTGATTAAATTAGTATGACTTAAGTAAATTCCATACCAGATGGCATGTTTGCCTAGGATTTAGGGCAGTGATGGACAGGATTTTGGGCTCGTACATAAGATAATGAAGGGAGGAAGGGACAGGTTGGAGTGCCCTGGCAAGGCACAGTGTAACTATAGCCAACTCCAGTCCTCAGTCAGCTAAGCCGTACTTTAGAAATTGAAGTCATAAAGATGTTTTGAGCAGTAATACAATTATGGTCCATGAAAAATTCTCTTACTGGGACCCACATTCTCTAAATTTAGTTACTAAAGGACTTTTATTACTTATTTCTAGGCTCTGTCTTAGTACTGTTTTGGCTCTTAAGAAGTGTGTGTGTGTGTGCACACGCAGATATTTTTAACAGAGGAAAGGGTTTAGTATAATATTTATTATTATAATTATAATAATTATATTATTATTAACAGAAGAAATAAGTTTTCTGATTGAATTCATACAACCAGTTATGAATGGCCAGATGCATGCCAGACTTCCACATTTCTTACACATATTCCTATTATATGTCAATTTCTGTGTTTTATAGTCACAAGCAATGAGTAGCACATCTGATCTGTTGGACAAAATTTTTAAAGCTGTTGAAGAAAACATTACCACTGAGAATAGTTGCTCGCTTCTTATGGCTCTGGACACATTACTGAACTCTGACAGTACAAAAGAAATGGTATTAAATATCATAAAAATTAATTAAAATGATGAAATATTTAAAGTATTATAAGATTTTTAAATATATACATATTTTAAATGTTGCATGATTCATTAAAACTAAGTGTTTGATACCTGGGGGTTGGTTATAGTCTGAAGTTTTATGTATATTTGGGATTTCTTGTCATGCATAATTTTAAAAATTTCATTTACCTCTAAATGGACTTACTATAATTATAGAAGTTTAGAAATTTAGAAGTTTGGCTGGCTAATTCTAAGCATAGTTTGGTAGCAATATTAATTGGTACAGCATAACTTTAGTATTTCTCCCCAGTCTCTCCATTAAATTTCCTAAATATAAAACTTAAAGAATTTTAAAGGATGTTTTAGAGTTTTAATCATCAGTATCTTTTAATTTTATAATATATTTTTTAATTCCTTTTTGTTTTAAGAAAAAAATCAGTTAAAGTTGGATTGACTGGGAAAAGGCAAAATTAAAATATATTTTATTTTTAAACAATTCATGAATGGTAATAAATAAGCTAATTGCAAATATTGACAATTTTTTCAACAAGAATGACAAAAAATTGTCATCATATTTATTATTACTGCATAGGATATTTGACCTTGTAATGTCATAGTTGATTTGAAAAGGATGTGGAAGGTATTTATATAAAGGTTATTGGTAGTTTAAAACAGTGGTTAAAAGGACAAGAGTGAAAGAGTAAGGTTCGTGTTCACTATAAAATTCTGTTATTGAAGAGTAAGCCTTCATAAATATCTTGTACCCTACGATCTTAAAAATCTAAGTGATGACATCATTGATCTAGCTTAGGAGTAAGTAGATTCGGAAAGGAATAATGACTGGTTGCTATGACAATGTGGCTCTCACCAGCTGCTGATTTGTTGCCTGAACACAGGGTTTTACGTGCAAGATCCAGGCTCTGCGTGATAAGCTGTGGATCTTCCTGGTTCAGTCTTTCTATGCTGTTCGTCACACAGAAAGCTGGAAGCTGATGAGCACAGATGATCAACAGAAAATCCAAGCAGGTATGTTAGCCTTGAGATTTTTTATTCCTATAATTGTGACAAGGGATGTTTTAAAGGAATTCCAGTAAGTGGTAGGGTTAACGTTTATTTGCTTCCGTTCGATAACAGCCTGCTAATTGAAACTAGTGATAGTATGTTTAGGCAGTTTTAATAAATCATGCTTTTTTTTGTTTGTTTTTTGAAAATGAAACTCATTTCCTTTATACATACATATATAATTCTACTTTGTATTAGCAAGTGTTCTAGCAAATTTGCTTAAAAGCATTCTTGTAGAGAGATTAGAAGTATAGAAAATGTAACCCATACAGAACAGATTACCAAACATACTTTCTCTCCCTTTCAAAATATATTTTTCCATAAAGCTTTTCCATCTTCTTTTGCATAAGATACCCTTCCTTGTGGTTTTGCTTAGATTAGATGGCTTTATTTCACGATCGATTGGTTCAGTGATATGATGTGTGCTATTGCGGAGTGTCCCGCAGGAGCCGCACAGTCGTCTTTGACATTTAATAGGTACCATTTGAAATGTTAGCATTAAACAAAGGAGGTATACTGCTCAGAATGTGTTCAAAATGTTACAATAGAAAATTGAGGGTGTGGAACTAAAAATGGCTTCATGACTATTTTTGGATTAAAGCAGGTACCTTAGGAAAAATATTGACAGATTCAGTAAGTTTATTTTTCAAAACATTTTAAGAGACTGTATTTTATGAAGCAAACATTTCTGTACTATAAAACATGGAAGACATATATGATATAATATATTCTTGATAACACATGGATATATTAAATTCTTTAATGGTTTAGTCAGAATATGATCTGCTCTGTCTTGTGTTAGGAGTATAATATGCTAGTGTAGCTAGATGTGATCTCAGGAATACTTTGCAAAGAAATCCAACAAAATAATAAAACAACAAAATCTATGAAACAACAAAAGTCATGAGAAGGTCTTTATAAATTGAAATTTTTTTCCTGTGACTATTTCTGTTCTGATTTTTAGATGACAGTTCATCTGTATGATTCAGTGTGAAAAAATAAGATCAGCATTCCATGCGTAGGTGTCAGTCAACTCTCTTCTGTTTGAAAGTAAACTTTGTTTTTCTCCGTTTTTTAAAGGATTTCATAGTTGGGTCCCAAACAATCTTCTTTATCTTAGTTCTGCAGAGTGCTAATATAAAATACATGTAAATACAAACACATACACATACCTACAACAAAATGTTATTGGCATTCCAACTAATTGTCAAAAAGAACTTTTCAATCTACTACATCAGTGTAAAAATAATTTTTAAAATCTTAAATATGTTGAATTATAATGAGTCCTGACCTATGCATAATTACTGCATTGGGAAATCCCAGATAAAGGAGTAATTCTGGGTTCTCTTTTTTATAACACTTCTTATGTTCTAGTTTGAGTTACTGATCTTTGGGAGAAATCTTGAATTAATTTCTACCTGTATATTTTTGTACAGTCATTTGCTGACCACAAACCAGTCCTTGTAATTTTATTTCTAGGAACCTGCTTTGTCTTATAATTCCTATAGAACAGAGATAGTAGAAGGTGTATGGTAGAATTACAGATAATTTAATGTATTTTTCATCAGCTATTTTAATAAAAATAAAATTGGAAATTATATATATCTCTTCAAAATATATTTTAAAGCTATATAACCTTCAAAAGGAAAAAATCCATTAGCTAAACTATATTTACAGCTCTTGTATCATTATTCCTATATTTTTCCCTGACGTCATTTAAATTCTTATTTAAAGAATATCAACTGAGTTCCCCAATAATTTCCATATAAACCTAAATCTATAAAATGAATTTTTATGTAATTCTAAAAAGAATGATATAAAGTTTAAGGACTGTCTTATGTTTTATTTTCAACAAAACCATATTTTTTCTCTTTACTCTTTCCTCCTGACATACCTGCAAAATTAGAAAATTTTAACAGTGTTTTTATATTTTTAGGGTAGAAATTTTCTCATATTTAATAGTTTATAAAATATTACATTTGCCACAATCTGTACTTTTTTTTAATTTGGAAAACCAGCTAAAAGGAAGTTATCTCTAAAATTTCACACCTTGAGAAAATTCTAGGTTTTTGTAAATGTACAAATCTTCTCCACAAGGCTATATGTTTCTCATGTATTAATTTTAATAACATAAAATCCATAGGAACAAGAAAATAAGATTCAAAATAAATTTCTTTAAGATAACTTCTAAAGCAGATAGTTATTTAGTGTATTAGATTGTTTCAGCTTTTTAAAAGTTATTTCCATCAAAATATAGCCATTTTCTGCTGATATATTATTATCCCTTTACTTCTGTGGTAATAAGAGTGCTTCCTATAAAAATAAATTGCTATTTTTCCCCTACAGCTGCATTTGACAAAGGTGATGACCGAAGACTTGGCAAAAAGCCTATATTCAGTAGCTCTCAGGTAAACTTTTACAGTTTTATAAGCCCAGATGAAAAATAATTTAAATTTTATTATTTTATATTTCAGAATAATTTTTTAAAATTTATTCATTAACTAAAGCTGTTCCTGGATGGAAATAATTTTGACTCTTTTTTAAATCAAGTAAACAGTTTTAAATTTTTAAGTGATAATCATTTTTTATATCCAGTTGACATGGGAAGTGAAATATTGTCTACCTTTTTTATTTCCTTGAAAACCTTTTTGGCAACTAGCACAGTGGAACTATTCCAGATCAGAAATTGTCCAGAATTCTAAATCCATTTCCATGTCTATTTTTCTTTCTTTTTTTTTTTATGTCTATTTTTCTAATTAACCTACTTCTTAAAAAGAAGATTTTAGTTGTCCCAGTTTTCTCTAAACTAAGATTTTAATCCACATAAGGTATTTTTGGTGTGCAAAAGGCAATTAACATCAAGAGTACAGTTGTGTTCACTTTAAAAGTTACTTGGTGTACTTACATGCTGCTGCTGCTGCTAAGTTGCTAACCAAATTAGTCAAACTCTCTTTTTTTTATTTATTTTATTCATTTATTTATTTATTTTTGGCTGTGTTCGGGTCTTTGTTGCTGTGCGAGCGAGTAGGGGTAACAAAGTAGAATGGTGGCTGCCAGGGTCTGGGGAGACAAGGCAAAGGGGAATAATTGTTCAATGAGGATTAAGTTTCAGTTTTGCAAGGTGAAAAAGTTCTAGAGGTTTGTTGCACAGCAAGGCATATATAGTCAACCTGACTGTACTACACACTTAAAAATAATTAAGATGGTAAGTTTTATGTTATTTGTTTTTTAGCACATTTACACATACACACCGGAGAAGGCAATGGCACCTACTCCAGTACTCTTGCCTGGAAAATCCCATGGACGGAGGAGCCTGGTGGGCTACAGTCCATGGGGTCGCTGAGGGTCGGACACGACTGAGCGACTTCACTTTCACTTTTCACTTTCATGCATTGGAGAAGGAAATGGCAACCCACTCCAGTGTTCTTGCCTGGAGAATCCCAGGGACGGGGGAGCCTGGTGGGCTGCCGTCTATGGGGTCACACAGAGTCGGACACGACTGAAGTCACTTAGCAGCAGCAGCAGCACACATACACACACATACACACACACATTATTAATGATGGTTAGAGTTTCAGTCTAGCTAACTTAATATATGTGAAAATTATACTAACCTAGACATGCATTCCAATGATATGGAGACATACACTGAGAGTTCCAGTTTGAAATGCAAAGAGTATATTGCCCTTGCAAGAATGGAATAGGGAATCTTTTGTGCCTTATCGGCTAGTAGATAGGAACTCATACAGCTTCAAGCCACAACCAGTAGCTCTCATGGCTGTGGCAGAGGTCAAGCTCCAAATGTCTAGGGTGAAAAACTGTGGGACACTGGAGCTTTTTGCTAGTACACCTCCTAGCACTATTTCCCTAAGCCTATTTCATAACATACTAGCTCCATCATTTAAAAAGTTAAAATATAGTAAAAACGATGTAAAGGAATAGTACTAGACCTGAAAGTGTGTCTAAGAGGAAGGCTTTAGAGGGTTACTCTTCTTCTTTATCATATGGTGAACATTCCTAAATGGTCAATTGTATATAAGAAACATACGTAAACTTTGTAGATATAAATCACAGATTGTCTAAAAATGCATATACATTGAATTCTCACCATGTAATGTTAATGCTGAAATTTCTAAAGGACTATCAGTTCAGTTCAGTTCAGTCGCTCAGTAGTGTCCGACTCTTTGCGACCCCATGAATCACAGCACGCCAGCCCTCCCTATCCATCACCAACTCCCGGAGTTCACTCAGACTCACGTCCATCAAATCAGTGATGCCATCCAGCCATCTCATCCTCTGTCGTCCCCTTCTCCTCCTGCCCCCAACCCCTCCCAGCATCAGAGTGTTTTCCAGTGAGTCAACTCTTTGCATGAGGTGGCCAAAGTACTGGAGTTTCAGCTTTAGCATCATTCCTTCCAAAGAACACCCAGAACTGATATCCTTTAGAAAGGACTGGTTGGATCTCCTTGCAGTCCAAGGGACTCTCAAGAGTCTTCTCCAACACCACAGTTCAAAAGCATCAATTCTTCGGCCCTCAGCTTTCTTCACAGTCCAACTCTCATATCCATACATGACCACTGGAAAAACCATAGCTTTGACTAGATGGACCTTTGTTGGCAAAGTAATGTCTCTGCTTTTTAATATGCTGTCTAGGTTGGTCATAACTTTCCTTCCAAGGAGTAAGCATCTTTTAATTTCATGGCTGCAATCACCATCTGCAGTGATTTTGGAGCCCCCCAAAATAAAGTCTGACACTGTTTCCACTGTTTCCCCATCTATTTGCCATGAAGTGATGGGACCAGATGCCATGATCTTCGTTTTCTGAATGTTGAGCTTTAAGCCCACTTTTTCACTCTCCTCTTTCACTTTCATCAGGAGGTTTTTTAGTTCTTCTTCACTTTCTGCCATAAGGGTGGTGTCATCTGCATATCTGAGGTTATTGATATTTCTCCCGGCAATCTTGATTCCAGCTTGTACTTCCTCCAGCCCAGCGTTTCTCATGATGTACTCTGCATATAAGTTAAATAAGCAGGGTGACAATATACAGCCTTGACATACTCCTTTTCCTATTTGGAACCAGTCTGTTGTTCCATGTCCAGTTCTAACTGTTGCTTCCTGACCTGCATATAGGTTTCTCAAGAGGCAGGTCAGGTGGTCTGGTATTCCCATCTCTTTCAGAATTTTCCACATTTCATTGTGATCCACACAGTCAAAGGCTTTGGCATAGTCAGTGAAGCAGAAATAGATGTTTTTCTGGAACTCTTGCTTTTTCGATGATCCAGCGGATGTTGGCAATTTGATCTCTGGTTCCTCTGCCTTTTCTAAAACCAGATTGAACATCTGGAAGTTCATGGTTCACATATTGCTCTGAAGCCTGCTTGGAGAATTTTGAGCATTACTTTACTAGCGTGTGAGATGAGTGCAATTGTGTGGTAGTTTGAGCATTCTTTGGCATTGCCTTTCTTTGGGATTGGAATGAAAACTGACCTTTTCCAGTCCTGTGGCCACTGCTGAGTTTTCCACATTTGCTGGCATATTGAGTATAGCACTTTCACAGCATCATCTTTCAGGATTTGAAATAGCTCAACTGGAATTCCATCACCTCCACTATCTTTGTTCGTAGTGATGCTTTCTAAGGTCCACTTGACTTCACATTCCAGGATGTCTGGCTCTAGGTGAGTGATCACACCATCGTGATTATCTTGGTCATGAAGATTTTTTTGGACAGTTCTTCTGTGTATTCTTGCCACCTCTTCTTAATCTCTTCTGCTTCTGTTAGGTCCATACCATTTCTGTCCTTTATTGAGCCCATCTTTGCATGAAATGTTCCCTTGGTATCTCTAATTTTCTTGAAGAGATCTCTAGTCTCTCCCATTCTGTTGTTTTCCTCTATTTCTTTGCAATGATTGCTGAGGAAGGCTTTCTTATCTCTTCTTGCTATTCTTTGGAACTCTGCATTCAGATGCTTATATCTTTCCTTTTCTCCTTTGCTTTTCGCTTCTCTTCTTTTCACAGCTATTTGTAAGGCCTCCCCAGACAGCCATTTTGCTTTTTTGCATTTCTTTTCCGTGGGGATGGTCTTACCCCTGTCTCCTGTACAATGTCATGAACCTCAGTCCATAGTTCATCAGGCACTCTGTCTATCAGAGCTAGTCCCTTAAATCTATTTCTCACTTCCACTGTATAATCATAAGGGATTGATTTAGGTCATGAAAAGACTCTGATGCTGGGAGGGATTGGGGGCAGGAGGAGAAGGGGACGACAGAGGATGAGATGGCTGGATGGCATCACTGACTCAATGGACGTGAGTCTGAGTGAACTCCGGGAGTTGGTGATGGACAGGGAAGCCTGGCGTGCTGCAATTCATGGGCTCGCAAAGAGTCGGACACAACTGAGTGACTGAACTGAACTGAATGGTCTAGTGGTTTTCCCTACTTTCTTCAATTTAAGTCTGAATTTGGCAAAAGGAGTTCATGATCTGAGCCACAGTCAGCTCCCGGTCTTGTTTTTGCTGACTGTATAGAGCTTCTCCATCTTTGGCTGCAAAGAATATAATCAATCTGATTTCGGTGTTGACCATCTGGTGATGTCCATGTGTAGTCTTCTCTTGTGTTGTTGGAAGATGGTGTTTGCTATGACCAGTGCGATCTCTTGGCAAAACTCTATTAGCCTTTGACCTGCTTCATTCCGTATTTCAAGGCCAAATTTGCCTCTCTTTCCAGGTATCTCTTGACTTCCTACTTTTGCATTCCAGTCCCCTATAATGAAAAGGACATCTTTTTTGGTTGTTAGTTCTAAAAGGTCTTGTAGGTCTTCACTGAACTGTTCAACTTCAGCTTCTTCAGCATTACTGGTTGAGGCATAAACTTGGATTACTGTGATATTGAATGGTTTGTCTTGGAAATGAACAGAGATCATTCTGTCGTTTTTGAGATTGCATCCAAGTACTGCATTTCGGACTCTTGTTGACCATGATGGCTACTCCATTTCTTCTGAGGGATTCCTGCCCACAATAGTAGATATAATGGTCATCTGAGTTAAATTCACCCATTCCAGTCCATCTTAGTTCTCTGATTCTTAGAATGTCGACATTCACTCTTGCCATCTCCTGTTTGACCACTTCCAATTTGCCGTAATTTATGGACCTAACATTCCAGGTTCCTATGCAATATTGCTCTGTACAGCATCGGACCTTGCTTCTATCACCAGTCACATCCACAACTGGGTATTGTATTTGCTTTTGGCTCCATCCCTTCATTCTTTCTGGAGTTATTTCTCCACTGATCTCCAGTAACATATTGGGCACTTACTGACCTGGTGAGTTCCTCTTTCAGTATCCTATCATTTTGCCTTTTCATGCTGCTCATGGGGTTCTCAAGGCAAGAACACTGAAGTGGTTTGCCATTCCATTCTGTAGTGGACCACATTCTGTCAGACCTCTCCACCATGACTCACCTGTCTTGGGTGGCCCCACAGGGCATGGCTTAGTTTCACTGAGTTAGACAAGGCTGTGGTCCATGTGATTAGATTGACTAGTTTTCTGTGATTATGGTTTCAGTGTGTCTGCCCTCTGATGCCCTCTCGCAACACTTACCATCTTACTTGGGTTTCCCTTACCTTGGACATGGGGTGTCTCTTCACAGCTGCTCCAGCAAAGCGCAGCCACTGCTCCTTACCTTGGACAAGGGATATCTCCTCACCACCGCCCCTCCTGACCTTGAACGTGGAGTAGCTCCTCTCAGCCCTCCTGTGCCCGTGCAGCCACCTACTCCATATACTATATAAATACTTTAAAATAAATAGACTCCAGGATAGAGTAAATTATGTAAGATTAGTTTTAAAGGTGGGAAGAGGTCTAACATCAGAGTCTTCCTGGTCTTAAGTATTAAAAATAGAGAAATTTATTTTTTGAGCTAAGATTTGATCAAGAAAACAAAATCGAGGACCAAGCCTATTTGAAGTTTACAAGTATTACACAGAATCCTAGTACACTGCACTGAATGGGACCAGTCTGTACCCCTAAATATGCATAATTTGAGGCCCAGAGACGTTAATAATGAGTTCTTAAATATCTGAGATTTTTTTCTTCATTTAGAAGCAAAGTTAGAGTAAGAATCTAATTATTCTTTATACCTTGCTTTTTGCTAAACTTAACTAGCTTATTTATTATTTATGTATATATGTATGTGTATGTGAACATAAACACACACTTACCTATGTTATTTCTATCTTAAACAAATTTTCATTGTAAATAGAAGCTTTCTATATTTTGAAATAACTAGACCTTGAACTGTATATCAATATATGCTCAAGGTAGATAACCATCATCACACGTTCTTTGAGTACCCAGTGTGTGAAGGGCCTGGTGCTAAGGGATCAAAGAAGACAACACAGGTTCTGCCTCACACCTCTACAATTTCATAACAGCCTTCCAATGGAGGGGGGGCAGTATTTACATAAAAAATGGCAATATATTCTTAAATTTTTATTCTATAATTCATACCAGTTATTCACTTCCATACAAGGTTGGTTCTAACCAAAATGATAAAGTAGGTGAATTGTCTTTAGTGCCCTTCTATTTTCCTCTTTTTACCTATTTCATTTGTTTTTAGGACCCCTGTTCTTTTCTCCAGACAACCAATACTGTATTAAGATGCTGTGGGCGATATTTATGGGTTTGGGTTTTTTTTGTTTTTTTTTTTGCTCTTCCCCTGCCCCCAAAACCAAACTTTTCAAATGTCAGTGTGTTATTTCCCAGAAGTTTCCCTCTGGCCCTTGCCTCCAGAGGACTAAATATTCAGTGATAAAGTTTCTGGCATTTGGTAAATAGGATTGAAGAGAGAATTTTTGGTGAAAAATCATTATGATGTCCCTCACAGCTTACCATGTGATGACTACCTGCTTAAAGCAGTAAATCTTAAGCTCAAGTCCTAGTTCAGTCCCTTTTCATCATGTGCATGCATGTGAGTGCTAAGTCGCTTCAGTCATGTCTGATTATTTGCGACCCTATGGATTATAGCCTGCTAGGCTTCTCTGTCCGTGGGATTTTCCAGGCAAGAATACTGGAGTGGGCTGCCGTGCCCTCCTCCAGGAGATCTTCCTGACCCGGATACTGAACCCTTGTCTCTTACATCTCCTGCATTGGCAGGTGGGTTTCTTTACCACTAGCATCACCTGGGAAGCCCATGGCCTTGGGTAAATTCCATACCTGCTTTAACCCCTGGTTTCTTGTCTAAGAAATGGAGATAGCAGCAGGAGATATCTTACAGAATTGTTGTGAGGAATACGTGAGATGATATATGAAAAGCATTTTAGCACAAAACCTGGGAGTGGGCTTTCAAAAAATATGGGATACTATTGTTTACCCAAGGCATCCTAATACTGTTAAGTGTTCATCTCTACCGTAATTTCATAAAGTTAAACAGTATGCCTTTTTAAAAGTAGAATTTTCTATTAATTGTTGTTTGTTGTATTTCAAATTTGATTAAGGTAAGGTGATCAAAGACACATTTAAGTGATCCAAGATAATTCAAGTTTTAAGTGGCCCTAAATCATAATGTGAATTTTGCGGCTTTTTCCTCTTTGAAAAACTGGCTATTGAAACATAAAGCATTACGTGTCAAAGACTTGTCAAAATACAAAGTATTTTTTTTCTTTTTTGTAGCAAAGAAAACAGGTTTCTGACTGTGGTGCTATAAAAAACAAATCCGCTGGAGGAAGTAACAAGAAACAGTGTCTGAGTTATCTCTCTGCTCATCAGAAGATGAAATCTGATGGATTAGGAGCCTCTGGACATTCATCAAGTACTAATAGAAATTCTATAAATAAAACTTTGAAGCATGATGATTTAAAGGAAAAGGATCCAAAACCAGCATCCAAGAGTACAAAAGAATTAAAAACTGTGGAAAAAAATGTTTCTGGAAAGCCCAAAGCTATCATAAAGCCCAAAACGGAAAATAGTGATAATGCAAAGTCAACAAACCTGTCACCTAGACAAGCTGTGGAAAGATCAGCAACAGCAGCAGCAAATGAACAGAAAAATTCAGGAAATGGAAAAGGAGTGAGAAATCAGGAAGAGCAAATTACAGGTGCCAGACCCAAGGTACTCACTGGAAATTTAAATGTGCAAGCCAAAGCAAAGCCTTTGAAGAAAGTGACAGGCAAAGATTCTCCACACCTCCGAATGGCAGGGCCCTCCAGCAGATCTACAAATTCAAGTATGGAATTACTGACTTCCACTGACTCTCTAGATGAACCAAAAGAAAATGGGTCAATGAAAGAGAAGCTTCCTGGTCATAAACCTTCCTCTTGTGACTCTCGAGGACAGACTGTGAAAAACAGTGTAGAAGGTATCAAAACTTCCACTGTAGGTGAGTTTTAGCACTCTGATACTTTTATTTAGTTTCAAATGCCAAAAAGAATTTAGTTACATATATTTATGCAAACTGAGGAAAAAGTTTTTCTCATTCTAACATTTAATTTTGTATATATTGTATGACCAGTGAATTTATACATAATTATTACATAGT
This sequence comes from Bos indicus x Bos taurus, assembly GCF_003369695.1. Taxonomy (NCBI): domain Eukaryota; kingdom Metazoa; phylum Chordata; class Mammalia; order Artiodactyla; family Bovidae; genus Bos; species Bos indicus x Bos taurus. The sequence goes on along the minus strand of NC_040078.1, from coordinate 51,387,257 downwards.
TACTGTTCAATCTCATGACTCACTCATCTTCATTTACAGCAATGAAATCTCGACCTGTTTCAAAAGATACCAATGGAATTTCCAATAAAAAAAGCACTCATGAACAGGAATCTAATACACATAACAGGTAAGTCTTCATTATTTTACCTAGACATTAGCTTTCTCTGGAAGTCAATCATATACCAACTTCTAGCTAAATATTGTTAAAATATTTTTCCTTAGAAAACTTAATATATTTATATAATGATACTTTAAAACTTATTATACAAAATGATAGAAGAATAATGTATCCTTGTGGCACCTAATTATGCATTGCTTTCCCATAATAGAGCTACAGTTTTATAAACTTAAACACTTACAAACATATGACTTTTTCTATTTTCAGAAAAGAGATATTTTTTACTTCTTTGAGAAAAAGTGTTTTTCTTTTTGCTTTTTTTTTAATTGACATTTAATTGATGTACAGTGTTGTGAAAAACTGTATTTCATGCATGGGTCTTTTAAAAAATTATGTTTCAGAGTCTCAGTGTAATACTGAACACAAATAATTTTTCTTAGTGTGCTAAAGAAGATCACCAGCAAAGGATACAGTGATCCAGTACCACAGGCAATTTTAAAAAAAAGGGGAAATGGCAATGGATGTGCTACAGCTCCGCAGAGGACAAAGAATGCCACAGCTAATCTTGCTAAAACTCAAGGTAAAGTTGAAATACTCCTAGGTTTTACTTCTTTGTTTAAATGGAATAAGCAGAACTCTGATTCTGGAACTTCAGCAACAGATAAGCAAAATATAACATGACTTCACTCATTTTACATTCATTTCATACTTCAGAGACAAGATTTTATTCTTCCACTTTTCAGACAAGTATTTTGGTATTTGGGGTATAAGTTTACTCTTTATTTTCTTTTGTGAAAATCATATTAAGGGAGTCACTAGGCTATCTGCATTTCTGGTCCTTGTGTATATTATGCTTGTGTTTCTTCAAAGCTTCACTGATAACTCTAATTCCATCTGCAAAGCCATCACTAAAGAGCTCTTTAAAAACTAATGGTACAGTCTAGAGAGCTGTCATACGTAGGAAGGAAGAATTTTCTCTCTAGACTGTGCTGTGCCTGTTGTTTTCCATGTTCTAAGAAAGAGAAGAATACTGATCAGATTGCATAGTTTGCTAATATAATAACAGATTTTAAAAATTAATTTGCTTCATGCATTAAGCATTCACATATGTAAGAGCAGTTTGTAAAATGCTAAACACAGTTCTGATGTAGGTAATGAATTAATACTGGAAGTAAATTTTAAAATAAGCCAGAGAGAAATTGTTCATATTCTAATAACAGATAAAAATTAAACATTTAACAAGATTTGGTAATTCTGTTTGACAGTTTTAAATGCTCAAAATATCATCTCTAGAACTTCAACCATTATAACAAGTGAATTCTCAAAATCAATCCTCTTTCCTTCCAGTAACCAGCTTTAGTTTCAACTGCAGATCTAAGTTGTTAACCCTAATGAGCTATAATAATAATGATCTGGTTATGAGAAATAAATTATTTTTTTACTGTTGGAAGAAAAAATTGCAGCAATTTCAACATTTCTATTTTGTATTTAGTTTGATTCTCCTTTTCAACTGTGTGGAACAGTCTATTTTCCGCCCCTAGAACTTCAAAGGGAAGACCCTTATTACTCTCTTGGCATAAGAAAACCAGATTTTTCTACCTGCATATATTTATGCAAATCCAATTCTGGCATAAGATTCAATGCTCTTTGCTTGAAGAAGAGAGAGTCTATTTTAATAATTTTACTTAAGATGCTGCAATAACTCCTAATTTGTAATTGTCCATTTGATCTTATGTTACCATTTCATCATGTTATCTTTTTGTTTCTTTTAAAGGATTTTAAAAATCATATTGAATTTCACTCACAAACTGGAAGATATATTTTTTTAATTTTCTTTTCTTAGGATCCCAAGGATCACCAAATTCAGTAAAATCTTCAGTCTCTTCAAGGCAATCTGATGAAAATGTGACAAAATTGGACCACAGTGTAACTACAGATAAACAGACGCCTAAGAGAAAAATTGTCAAGCAAGGACAAACAACTTTGCCTAAGATTGGTGCAAAAAAGGTCACAATGCCTAAAAACCCAAATCAACCCAAAAGAGGTGAAAATTTGAATAATAAAGATGCAAAACCGAAAACACTTCCTGAACAGGTTATACTGAAGACTCTGCCTTCTTCTCAGAGACCTTTAAAAAGTGAACCATCTGTTGTCCAAAAAAGTGTGTCTCTTGATGTGTGTGACAATAATAACAAAGGCAGTGTTTCTGAACAGAAGCCTCATGAACCTCTAACTAATCTCACAGCCAAAACCAGTGATGCAGAAGCATTTCAGTCACCATGCATACTCGACTCACAGAAGACACTGAACAATCAAGAAAAACAGAAGTTGGTGTTAGAATGCCAAAATATTTCAAATCTGGATAAATTAATAAAACGTGAACTGGAATCAAAACAGATCTGTTCAGTTAAAAGTGAAACAAATGTTTCTGGCCACAAAAAAATAGATCACTGCACCACAGCTAAAATACCTTGTCATTCTGATGAGACTGATAATGTCGATCCAAAATTTTATAGTACCACTGCTCTAAAATCCATGATTTCAAATCCTAAAGAAAACTCTTTGAACTCTAATCCAGTTTGTGACTTAGACTCAGCACACGTAGAACAACTCCATTCAGAATTAGATAGGAAGAAGCAAGTAGGGAGAAAAGATACAAACCAAAAATTAAGCATTAAATGTGTGAAAGATGTTTTACCTTGGGTTCCTGAAAAGACAAATGGTACCTTAAATTCTGGTCAAGATGACAGAAAATCTAAAATTCATGTAGAAGAACAGACAGTTCCTAGTCAGTTGTCTGATGACTCTGCCATGAATGAAGACAATCATGCTACAGTAGAGTCACATATTTCCTCCAAGTGTTTTTTGGAACAAATATCAGGGAAAAATTCTAAAGATACGGAAACAACAGAAACTTCAGAGAGCCACGAAACTCCAGAAGCACCATTCATGAGTCACTGGAATTTGAGTACCAATGTTCTGCATCAGAGAGAGAGTCCTGAATCAGACAGTGGCAGTGTCACAACATCCTCTGATGACATAAAGCCCAGATCTGAAGACTATGATGCTGGAGGGTCTCAGGATGATGATGGGTCAAATGACAGAGGGGTTTCTAAATGTGGCACTATGCTGTGCCATGATTTTCTTGGAAGGAGCAGCAGTGATACCAGTACTCCTGAAGAATTAAAAATATATGATAGCAACTTAAGAATTGAAGTGAAAATGAAAAAGCAAGGTAGTAGTGATCTTTTCCAAGTTAATTCAACAAGTGATGATGAGATTCCCAGGAAAAGGCCAGAAATTTGGTCTCGATCTACAATAGTTCATCCTAGGGAAAAAGAAAATATTCCACGAGGCAGTGTCCAGTTTGTACAGGAGGTAGATCAGGTTTCTTCCTCAGCAGATGAAACAGAAGATGAAAGGTCTGAAGCTGAAAATGTTGCAGAAAATTTCTCTACATCTAACCCAGCTCTTCAGCAGTTTCAGGGGATAATTAATCTAGCTTTTGAAGATGCAACTGAAAATGAAAGTCATGAGTTTCGTGTAACTAAAAGTTTTAAAAGGTCTGTTTTACTTTCCGTAGATGAATGTGAAGAGATAGGATCTGATGAAGGGGAGGTCCATGCTCTCTTTCAACCTTCTGTAGATTCTCTCTCACCTTCTGATGTTTTTGATGGCATTTCTCATGAACATCATGGAAGGACCTGCTACTCCAGATACTCACATGGAAGTGAAGGTGGTGTTTTAGAATGCAGACAAAAGAAAAGCAATACTATATATAAAAACAAAAGCTTTCCCTTGGGTCTTAGTAGCGTTGACTCATCAAGAAAAGATAAACAGAGTGCTTCAGCCACAGAAAAAAAGGGTACAACAGATGTCCTGTCCAAAGGAGGCATACAGCTTCCTCCAGGAGATAAAGTATGTAGTGGAAGCAATGTGGATAATGACTTTGAGACACACAGCAAATTTTCAGATAGTGATATAAAATCTCAAGAAAGACCATGTCATTTGGAACTTCGTCAAAGAGAATCCAATTCCGACATACCAAAGAACAGCTTCACAAAGTCTCTGGACTCCTGTCGGAGTCAAGTTCTGCCTCAGGAAGGTCAAGTGAAAGAAAGCCATTCTACAGCTACCGAAAAAGCTAATATTGCTTTATCTGCAGGTAATGTACAGAAATAGACATGCTAAATTCATAAGAAAATGAGTTTATAGAATCTTAAAGTTGTCGGTAGCCCCTGAATGTTATATTTTAGTTAGGATAACTGCTTAAGCAACAGATTCAAATTTTAAATGAACACTGGAATTTCTTAATAGAATGAAAATTAGCTAGTTGCTCTTAATTGTTCACTTAAAATCTTAGTGAAAAATTAACATCTAATAAAAATTTTGGTTGTTTATAGAGCTAACCTACTAAGAGATTTTGAGTAAAGAGAAAAACATAGTTTGCTATTATTTAGTTATTTATGTCTAATTTAACATAGGAATTCTTGACTATTAGAAATTTTATTATACATTGGATATGATTTATGAACTATGCTAATATATATCTAAGAGGGCTGTGCAATAAGTATAGTAATATGTAACTAAAAACACTGAACTATTTTAACTAGATTAATTATTAAAATTTATATGCATTTTACAGAGATTAAGACTTTCAGGATCACTATAATTCAGTTCTAAAATTTTCAAGTAAAAAGATAAATTTCTTTAAAGAGATTATATTTAGAGAAATGATAACATATGAAAAAAGCCCAGGCTTATTTCATATGTATAGATGGTTTCCTGTCTAATTGTTTTGTGTGTTTGTCTTCCTTATTATTGTAATTTGAACTATGACCCACATTTAAAATATGCAATAGTGGCTGATTGAGTAGCTATTGTATACCAGAATGAAGAAAAATACTTACCGATAGTCCCTGTTCAGCAAAATCACAAGAGCAGGGAGCTCTTAAAGTTGTACCTTTTTGTTTGTCCTTGCTTGCATCCTTCTTTGCATGTGCAATGTACAAGGAAGTCTTTAGATAAAATGTATTGATTCTCCCTTTGAAACTGACTTACCTTAAACATCACCATCAAATAACCATGTCCTTTTTTCTCTTTAAGTTTCTATTGTAGTGAATTAGATATATGTGTGCATTCTGTTTATGTTTAAATAATTTTTGTTTTCTGTATCACAAGCTTTTACATTAAATTATGGAGAATTATTGTTAGTTTCTTATGTTGATTTTCCTGTTAAACATTACCTTCAAGTTTTTTTTTTAAACAGAGAAAAAGAAATGCCTCAAAAATCTTCTCAATTTTGTATAAATGTTATTTTTCCCATTCTGTGGGGGTTTTTTTGGACTATAACTGTTATATTGTGTTAATAGTTCTACAGAACTCTGAGGGGGTACCAACATGTGCAATTTTTACATTGTGTAGTATTATGAATTATTTCAGGAGACATAGATGGTTGTGACACAGTGGCACAAATCTACATGTATGACCATCGGCCTTCAAAAACCCTGTCTCCAATATATGAGATGGATGTAACAGAAGCATTTGAGCAGAAAATGGAATCAGAAACACAAGGTACAGACATGGATTTTGAAGATGAGCAACACTTTGCAAAACAAGACTGGACACTATTAAAGCAACTGCTCTCTGAACAGGACTCTAACTTAAATATCACAAATTCTGTTCCTGAAGACTTAAATTTAGCACAGTATCTAATTAATCAGACACTACTTTTAGCACGAGACAGCTCAAAACCTCAGGGTAAAGCACATGTAGACACTTTGAGCAGATGGAGTGAACTAACATCTCCATTTGATGATTCCTCAGCAAGCATTACCATGGCTAGTTTTTCCTCTGAAGAATGTTCACCCCAAGGGGAATGGACAATTCTGGAACTGGAAACTCAGCATTAAGAGTGTTAACACTTCAGAAAATGTTAAAATATGCCGCCTCTTTATTTTTTTGATGTTTCTATTGTATCCAAATGATAACCGCATTAGCCAGATTTAGTCTATCCTTACTATTGAGGAGGTCTTTCCAATTTAGTTGGTTTATTAATATGATATCATATGTAGAAAAAAGTGTTTTTTCCCCTAAAAATCTTGAGCATGTTTTCTATAATTATTGGAGAATTTAGAAGACCTATAAGGAAACCCTTGCTTTAGTTTTCCTTTCCTAACTGGTCAGTTACTTATTTATCATTCAATAATTTAAAATGTGAATGCACAAGTAGAACAGTCCCTTTTTTCTCTGCATATGGTAACAATAATTTAACAATAAAAAAAACTTATCATGCTTGTGTCAATTTATGTAGAGTTAATCTGTGACGTTCAAACTCAAGTTGATGTGGTTAGGCTGATAGCTAGTATTACGAAAAATCTTCACTTTTCCAGCCATTTAGATCCAGGAAATTGTTAAGTAAATGCATCTCAAATTTCATTGACATTTTTACTAAAACAAGAGAAGCAGAATTTCCTGTACCTCTTTTGGGGGATATATCCAGAGAAAGGCATCTGCTGTTATTCAAAAGAAGTAGGAAAACTGTCCATCAGTTTTATCTGTACAGTAATTCCTTTGGATGATGGGATATAATAGAATTGGCATCTCTCAAAGCTTTGAAACTGACTCATAATTTCTCTAAAATATATCAGAAGTAAAAAAATCTTTTGGTTTAGAATTCCTTTAGTAATTTAACAAAGTTTTGGGGGAATTCCCTGGTGGTCCAGTGGTTAGGACTCCGTGCTTTCAATGCTGTGGCCCAGATTCAATCCCTGGTCAGGGAACTAAGATCCCATAAGCCAAGCAGTGCAGCCAAAAATGAAAATAAATTAATTCACAAAGTTTTCAACAAATGATAACAATAGAGATAATCTGTAACTATTTTGAATATCAACACCTATTAAATATACAATCATTTGGCATTCTTACACATTAGTTAATGTTAGCTACTAACCTGTTATACCATAAATTCGGTATGCTTTTTTTTAACTAGAAGCTCTGCAGGGGGCACTCATTCATTCAGTCAAGACACACATTTGTTCTAGGCTCTGAAGTGTGAAGATAAAGTTTGATTCCTGCTCCTCAAAACTGAGTTCAGTTTCTAATGAGAGGAAACCATATAAAGTCAAAAACAGTATTATAAGAACTTTGTATCTTAAAAGCTGGATGGGAATTTAGAGGTTAGTTTAATCCCTTCAAATTCCCAAGGAGGATTCTGAAGCCCAGAGGAATTTTTAAAGTGCCCAAGGTCCCACACTGATTTGTGAGCCAGAATCCAATATTCCTTAATTTCAGTTTGATGTTATTTCTACTCCACAACATACTTCATTTGGTATATGATAGAGTCAGAAACAGCACAGATTCTCAAGACAGTGTGTTATTTTCTTTTTCTCCAAATGTGAAACTGTTATTTTAATAAACTACCTCAGAAGTTTACAAATTTATTACTGAAACTTCATTTCTTTCATGTCATACATGCAAATAGATAGTAGGGAATGAGATTTGTATAGTATGACACCTTAGGTAATTTCAGGAGTATGCTTTCTTATCATGGGCTTTTATGAACAACATATCTACCAGTCTATTTCCTGTGGGACTCTGGACTAGTTCTTTATCATTCAGGAAACATATATTGAAAAATAATTGCTGAAATGTACTTAGCACTTATTAGATGTTAGACACTATGCTTGTTGTCGTTCAGTCACTCAGTCCTGTCCAACTCTTTGTGATCCCATGGACTGCAGCATGCCAGGCTTCCCTGCCCATCACTGTCTCCCAGAGTTTATGTCCATTGAGTCAGTGATGCCATCCAACCATCTCATCCTCTGTTGTCCCCTTCTACTCCTGCCTTCAGTCTTTCCCAGCATCAGGGTCTTCTTCCAGTGAGTCAGCTGTTCGTATCAGGTGGCCAAAGTATTGGAGTTTCCCCTTCAGCATCAGTCCTTCCAATGAATATTCAGGACTGATTTCCTTTAGGATTGACTGGTTGGATCTCCTTTTAGTCCAAGGGACTCTCAAGAGTCTTCTCTAGCACCACAGTTCAAAAGCATCAGTTCTTCAGCACTCAACCTTTATAGTCCAACTCTCACATCCATACATGACTACTGGAAAAACCATAGCTTTGACTATACAGACCTTTATCAGCAAAGTGATGTCTCTGCTTTTTAATACACTGTCTAGGTTTGTCACAGCTTTTCTTCCAAGAAGCGTCTTTTAATTCCATGCCTGCAGTCACCGTCTGCCGTGATTTTGGAGCCCAAGAAAATAAAGTCTGTCACTATTTCCATTTTTTTCCCATCTATTTGCCATGAAGTGATGGGACCAGATGCGGTGATCTTAGTTTTTTGAATGTTGACCTTTAAACCAGCTTTTTCACTCTCCTCTTTCACCTTCATCAAGAGGCTCTTTAGTTCCTCTTCACTTTCTGCCATTAGGGTGGTGTCATCTGCATATCTGAGGTTATTGATATTTCTCCCAGCAATTTTGATTCCAACTTGAGCTTCAACCAGCCTGACACTGTACTAAATGCTTTAAATATGCATTAACATTTAATTCTCACAACAGTTCTATGAGATATGTGTTCTTACCTTTTTTTTTTTTTTTTTTCCAAAACAAGAGACACCGTGGGAAGGGGCACCTGGCCAGAGAGCAGCAGGGTGAGGGAACCCAGGAGAGCTGTTCTCTTCATCATTTTACACCTGAGGAAACTGATGTAGCATCCTTACCTGAGATGAGCTATCCCAGTGGAAGGAACTAAAAGAGAATTAACACATTATACTGTCGTTTGGCGGATAACAATTGTGTATGGTCAGAGTTGTAAGAGCTCAGAGAGAAAAGCTATGAACAGATTGTCAGGAAGGAAAGATTAGAGAAAGCTTCTTAGGGCAAATAATATTCAGTGAATGACTTTATAGAATTTATTTAAAGAAAGGGCTTGATGGCTACAATCTTATTGGAAGTGTAGGTCAGGCAACCTGACTTGAAGATGCACTTTTATTGAAAGTACTTTGCTTTTTCTTAGATTGTGTGTTACAGTCAATAAAAATATTGAAATGTTTTAAAAAGATGCTTTTATCCATAGTTTACCTAAGACTCAAAAACTCCATACCCCCCCCAAAAAAATCTAACTTTAAAAAAAATTTGAGTTCTTGGTACAGAACTGATAAAGATTGCCAAGAGAGAAGCAACCAAAACTCATATTCTTTATGAGTATATGAGTTTGAAATGTCAAGGTGCACACTGAGACTAGTCCATTGGATTTGGACATGAGGACTTTATTCATAGTTTTTGTCAATTTTCTTTAAAGTAGTAGCAAGTACAGTATATACTCATATTGTGGGAATGCAATCTGGTACATTCTCATTCAAAAACTGACAGATATAACTAAACATATTCAAGAAAAACTAGTGCATACGCTGTAAATAAAAAGTACCTGTACTAAATGATTTGCAGCAGTAATGAGGTATTGCCTCACACCAGTCAGAATAGCTGTTATCAAAAAGTGTACAAATAATAAATGCTGAAGAGGGTGTGGAGAAAAGGGATCCCTCATACACTGTTGGTGGGAATGTAAATTGGTGCAGCCACTATAGGAAACAGTATGGTGCTTTCTTAAAAAACTAAAAATAGACTATGGGAAACAGAATGCTGTTTCCTTTAAAAACTAAAAATAGGCTAACATACAAGGGAGGAAGAGTCCAGAGAGTAGAGTAGCAGGAGGATCGGGTTTGCATTTTAGAATGATCACTGTGGAAGCAGTATTCAAGGCAAGGAGACTAGTGATGACTGTAAAAATAACCAAGGCTTCAACTAGGGCCATAGCTGTGGAGACAGGAGTGGACATATCTGAGAGATTTAAGATGTGGGTTGGAAAAACTTACTGATTTGGGGACAAGAGGAGGGAACCATCTTAGAAGACTCAGGTTTCTGACTGAAGTGCCTGGGTAGTGGATGATATCATTAGCCAAAAAAAAATTAAGCAAGCTCAGGAGTGAGGATGAGTTTAATCTAGGACATACTGAGTCTGAGATGCCTGTAAGACATTCAAGAGGCTTGACACTATACTGTGGAAGTGTCAGAAAAACATGAAGACCAAAAAGGAGTGTTCAGAAGTAAGAGAACTAGGGAGCCAAGGATAAGAGGAGACAAGTGGTGAATATATAATCACCACTCATTGGAGATGGGCAAATCAAGGCTGAGATTCTACTCTAGCCTATCAAAGTGGCAAGGACTTTAAAAGTAATTTGTAAAAACAAATTCAACGTTAGCAAGAGAATTAGTAAGTTTGGGGTCTTCCAAATGTTGGAATGGGAGTGTAAATTACCTTTCCAGGAAGTAGTTTGGCAGTCTATGTTAAGAATGTTCATAACTTCATATCCTTAACCTAGTCCTTTCCCCTCATAGGATCTACCATTAAGAAATAAGAATTTGAGAC